>NW_028245257.1:0-184121 GCF_964263255.1 Lissotriton vulgaris | reverse complement strand
AAATGTGGGAAAATGGTCCGTTTTCAAATGTTTTATTTTTGAACGTCAGTTCACATTTGTAGGTGGATCATCAGTGTTAGAGCTAAAATTAGCAGGTTTAAAGTGATTTTCATGCTTCCAGGGGCTCGGGAAGTTAATTAAATACCATTTGGAGGCATTTAATGTTCGAGCAAAAACGGCTGATTTTCGACAAAAGAGATAACACCCCCCCATTACGTCATGCTTCAGAAATGTGGAAAATGGTCCGTTTTCAAATGTTTTATTTTTGAACGTCAGTTCACATTTGTAGGTGGATCATCAGTGTTAGAGCTAAAATTAGCATGTTTAAAGTGATTTTCATGCTTCCAGGGGCCCAAAACACAAGATTTATGGAATGGTTAAAAGTGCATGAAAATGGCCAATTTACTCACTCTGAGTTCTCAAAAAGGGTTTCTTCACCCCGGGAAGTTAATTAAATACCATTTGGAGGCATTTAATGTTCGAGCAAAACGGCTGATTTTCGACAAAAGAGATAACACCCCCCCATTACGTCATGCTTCAGAAATGTGGAAAATGGTCCGTTTTCAAATGTTTTATTTTTGAACGTCAGTTCACATTTGTAGGTGGATCATCAGTGTTAGAGCTAAAATTAGCATGTTTAAAGTGATTTTCATGCTTCCAGGGGCTCGGGAAGTTAATTAAATACCATTTGGAGGCATTTAATGTTCGAGCAAAAACGGCTGATTTTCGACAAAAGAGATAACACCCCCCCATTACGTCATGCTTCAGAAATGTGGAAAATGGTCCGTTTTCAAATGTTTTATTTTTGAACGTCAGTTCACATTTGTAGGTGGATCATCAGTGTTAGAGCTAAAATTAGCATGTTTAAAGTGATTTTCATGCTTCCAGGGGCCCAAAACACAAGATTTATGGAATGGTTAAAAGTGCATGAAAATGGCCAATTTACTCACTCTGAGTTCTCAAAAAGGTTTCTTCACCCCGGGAAGTTAATTAAATACCATTTGGAGGCATTTAATGTTCGAGCAAAAACGGCTGATTTTCGACAAAAGAGATAACACCCCCCATTACGTCATGCTTCAGAAATGTGGAAAATGGTCCGTTTTCAAATGTTTTATTTTTGAACGTCAGTTCACATTTGTAGGTGGATCATCAGTGTTAGAGCTAAAATTAGCATGTTTAAAGTGATTTTCATGCTTCCAGGGGCTCGGGAAGTTAATTAAATACCATTTGGAGGCATTTAATGTTCGAGCAAAAACGGCTGATTTTCGACAAAAGAGATAACACCCCCCCATTACGTCATGCTTCAGAAATGTGGAAAATGGTCCGTTTTCAAATGTTTTATTTTTGAACGTCAGTTCACATTTGTAGGTGGATCATCAGTGTTAGAGCTAAAATTAGCATGTTTAAAGTGATTTTCATGCTTCCAGGGGCCCAAAACACAAGATTTATGGAATGGTTAAAAGTGCATGAAAATGGCCAATTTACTCACTCTGAGTTCTCAAAAAGGGTTTCTTCACCCCGGGAAGTTAATTAAATACCATTTGGAGGCATTTAATGTTCGAGCAAAAACGGCTGATTTTCGACAAAAGAGATAACACCCCCCCATTACGTCATGCTTCAGAAATGTGGAAAATGGTCCGTTTTCAAATGTTTTATTTTTGAACGTCAGTTCACATTTGTAGGTGGATCATCAGTGTTAGAGCTAAAATTAGCATGTTTAAAGTGATTTTCATGCTTCCAGGGGCCCAAAACACAAGATTTATGGAATGGTTAAAAGTGCATGAAAATGGCCAATTTACTCACTCTGAGTTCTCAAAAAGGGTTTCTTCACCCCGGGAAGTTAATTAAATACCATTTGGAGGCATTTAATGTTCGAGCAAAAACGGCTGATTTTCGACAAAAGAGATAACACCCCCCCATTACGTCATGCTTCAGAAATGTGGAAAATGGTCCGTTTTCAAATGTTTTATTTTTGAACGTCAGTTCACATTTGTAGGTGGATCATCAGTGTTAGAGCTAAAATTAGCATGTTTAAAGTGATTTTCATGCTTCCAGGGGCCCAAAACACAAGATTTATGGAATGGTTAAAAGTGCATGAAAATGGCCAATTTACTCACTCTGAGTTCTCAAAAAGGGTTTCTTCACCCCGGGAAGTTAATTAAATACCATTTGGAGGCATTTAATGTTCGAGCAAAAACGGCTGATTTTCGACAAAAGAGATAACACCCCCCCATTACGTCATGCTTCAGAAATGTGGAAAATGGTCCGTTTTCAAATGTTTTATTTTTGAACGTCAGTTCACATTTGTAGGTGGATCATCAGTGTTAGAGCTAAAATTAGCATGTTTAAAGTGATTTTCATGCTTCCAGGGGCTCGGGAAGTTAATTAAATACCATTTGGAGGCATTTAATGTTCGAGCAAAAACGGCTGATTTTCGACAAAAGAGATAACACCCCCCCATTACGTCATGCTTCAGAAATGTGGAAAATGGTCCGTTTTCAAATGTTTTATTTTTGAACGTCAGTTCACATTTGTAGGTGGATCATTAGTGTTAGAGCTAAAATTAGCATGTTTAAAGTGATTTTCATGCTTCCAGGGGCCCAAAACACAAGATTTATTGGAATGGTTAAAAGTGCATGAAAATGGCCAATTTACTCACTCTGAGTTCTCAAAAAGGGTTTCTTCACCCCGGGAAGTTAATTAAATACCATTTGGAGGCATTTAATGTTCGAGCAAAAACGGCTGATTTTCGACAAAAGAGATAACACCCCCCCATTACGTCATGCTTCAGAAATGTGGAAAATGGTCCGTTTTCAAATGTTTTATTTTTGAACGTCAGTTCACATTTGTAGGTGGATCATCAGTGTTAGAGCTAAAATTAGCATGTTTAAAGTGATTTTCATGCTTCCAGGGGCTCGGGAAGTTAATTAAATACCATTTGGAGGCATTTAATGTTCGAGCAAAAACGGCTGATTTTCGACAAAAGAGATAACACCCCCCCATTACGTCTTGCTTCAGAAATGTGGAAAATGGTCCGTTTTCAAATGTTTTATTTTTGAACGTCAGTTCACATTTGTAGGTGGATCATCAGTGTTAGAGCTAAAATTAGCATGTTTAAAGTGATTTTCATGCTTCCAGGGGCCCAAAACACAAGATTTATGGAATGGTTAAAAGTGCATGAAAATGGCCAATTTACTCACTCTGAGTTCTCAAAAAGGGTTTCTTCACCCCGGGAAGTTAATTAAATACCATTTGGAGGCATTTAATGTTCGAGCAAAAACGGCTGATTTTCGACAAAAGAGATAACACCCCCCCATTACGTCATGCTTCAGAAATGTGGAAAATGGTCCGTTTTCAAATGTTTTATTTTTGAACGTCAGTTCACATTTGTAGGTGGATCATCAGTGTTAGAGCTAAAATTAGCATGTTTAAAGTGATTTTCATGCTTCCAGGGGCCCAAAACACAAGATTTATGGAATGGTTAAAAGTGCATGAAAATGGCCAATTTACTCACTCTGAGTTCTCAAAAAGGGTTTCTTCACCCCGGGAAGTTAATTAAATACCATTTGGAGGCATTTAATGTTCGAGCAAAAACGGCTGATTTTCGACAAAAGAGATAACACCCCCCCATTACGTCATGCTTCAGAAATGTGGAAAATGGTCCGTTTTCAAATGTTTTATTTTTGAACGTCAGTTCACATTTGTAGGTGGATCATCAGTGTTAGAGCTAAAATTAGCATGTTTAAAGTGATTTTCATGCTTCCAGGGGCCCAAAACACAAGATTTATGGAATGGTTAAAAGTGCATGAAAATGGCCAATTTACTCACTCTGAGTTCTCAAAAAGGGTTTCTTCACCCCGGGAAGTTAATTAAATACCATTTGGAGGCATTTAATGTTCGAGCAAAAACGGCTGATTTTCGACAAAAGAGATAACACCCCCCCATTACGTCATGCTTCAGAAATGTGGAAAATGGTCCGTTTTCAAATGTTTTATTTTTGAACGTCAGTTCACATTTGTAGGTGGATCATCAGTGTTAGAGCTAAAATTAGCATGTTTAAAGTGATTTTCATGCTTCCAGGGGCCCAAAACACAAGATTTATGGAATGGTTAAAAGTGCATGAAAATGGCCAATTTACTCACTCTGAGTTCTCAAAAAGGGTTTCTTCACCCCGGGAAGTTAATTAAATACCATTTGGAGGCATTTAATGTTCGAGCAAAAACGGCTGATTTTCGACAAAAGAGATAACACCCCCCCATTACGTCATGCTTCAGAAATGTGGAAAATGGTCCGTTTTCAAATGTTTTATTTTGAACGTCAGTTCACATTTGTAGGTGGATCATCAGTGTTAGAGCTAAAATTAGCATGTTTAAAGTGATTTTCATGCTTCCAGGGGCTCGGGAAGTTAATTAAATACCATTTGGAGGCATTTAATGTTCGAGCAAAAACGGCTGATTTTCGACAAAAGAGATAACACCCCCCCATTACGTCATGCTTCAGAAATGTGGAAAATGGTCCGTTTTCAAATGTTTTATTTTTGAACGTCAGTTCACATTTGTAGGTGGATCATCAGTGTTAGAGCTAAAATTAGCATGTTTAAAGTGATTTTCATGCTTCCAGGGGCTCGGGAAGTTAATTAAATACCATTTGGAGGCATTTAATGTTCGAGCAAAAACGGCTGATTTTCGACAAAAGAGATAACACCCCCCCATTACGTCATGCTTCAGAAATGTGGAAAATGGTCCGTTTTCAAATGTTTTATTTTTGAACGTCAGTTCACATTTGTAGGTGGATCATCAGTGTTAGAGCTAAAATTAGCATGTTTAAAGTGATTTTCATGCTTCCAGGGGCCCAAAACACAAGATTTATGGAATGGTTAAAAGTGCATGAAAATGGCCAATTTACTCACTCTGAGTTCTCAAAAAGGGTTTCTTCACCCGGGAAGTTAATTAAATACCATTTGGAGGCATTTAATGTTCGAGCAAAAACGGCTGATTTTCGACAAAAGAGATAACACCCCCCCATTACGTCATGCTTCAGAAATGTGGAAAATGGTCCGTTTTCAAATGTTTTATTTTTGAACGTCAGTTCACATTTGTAGGTGGATCATCAGTGTTAGAGCTAAAATTAGCATGTTTAAAGTGATTTTCATGCTTCCAGGGGCCCAAAACACAAGATTTATGGAATGGTTAAAAGTGCATGAAAATGGCCAATTTACTCACTCTGAGTTCTCAAAAAGGGTTTCTTCACCCCGGGAAGTTAATTAAATACCATTTGGAGGCATTTAATGTTCGAGCAAAAACGGCTGATTTTCGACAAAAGAGATAACACCCCCCCATTACGTCATGCTTCAGAAATGTGGAAAATGGTCCGTTTTCAAATGTTTTATTTTTGAACGTCAGTTCACATTTGTAGGTGGATCATCAGTGTTAGAGCTAAAATTAGCATGTTTAAAGTGATTTTCATGCTTCCAGGGGCCCAAAACACAAGATTTATGGAATGGTTAAAAGTGCATGAAAATGGCCAATTTACTCACTCTGAGTTCTCAAAAAGGGTTTCTTCACCCCGGGAAGTTAATTAAATACCATTTGGAGGCATTTAATGTTCGAGCAAAAACGGCTGATTTTCGACAAAAGAGATAACACCCCCCCATTACGTCATGCTTCAGAAATGTGGAAAATGGTCCGTTTTCAAATGTTTTATTTTTGAACGTCAGTTCACATTTGTAGGTGGATCATCAGTGTTAGAGCTAAAATTAGCATGTTTAAAGTGATTTTCATGCTTCCAGGGGCTCGGGAAGTTAATTAAATACCATTTGGAGGCATTTAATGTTCGAGCAAAAACGGCTGATTTTCGACAAAAGAGATAACACCCCCCCATTACGTCATGCTTCAGAAATGTGGAAAATGGTCCGTTTTCAAATGTTTTATTTTTGAACGTCAGTTCACATTTGTAGGTGGATCATCAGTGTTAGAGCTAAAATTAGCATGTTTAAAGTGATTTTCATGCTTCCAGGGGCCCAAAACACAAGATTTATGGAATGGTTAAAAGTGCATGAAAATGGCCAATTTACTCACTCTGAGTTCTCAAAAAGGGTTTCTTCACCCCGGGAAGTTAATTAAATACCATTTGGAGGCATTTAATGTTCGAGCAAAAACGGCTGATTTTCGACAAAAGAGATAACACCCCCCATTACGTCATGCTTCAGAAATGTGGAAAATGGTCCGTTTTCAAATGTTTTATTTTTGAACGTCAGTTCACATTTGTAGGTGGATCATCAGTGTTAGAGCTAAAATTAGCATGTTTAAAGTGATTTTCATGCTTCCAGGGGCTCGGGAAGTTAATTAAATACCATTTGGAGGCATTTAATGTTCGAGCAAAAACGGCTGATTTTCGACAAAAGAGATAACACCCCCCCATTACGTCATGCTTCAGAAATGTGGAAAATGGTCCGTTTTCAAATGTTTTATTTTTGAACGTCAGTTCACATTTGTAGGTGGATCATCAGTGTTAGAGCTAAAATTAGCATGTTTAAAGTGTTTTTCATGCTTCCAGGGGCCCAAAACACAAGATTTATGGAATGGTTAAAAGTGCATGAAAATGGCCAATTTACTCACTCTGAGTTCTCAAAAAGGGTTTCTTCACCCCGGGAAGTTAATTAAATACCATTTGGAGGCATTTAATGTTCGAGCAAAAACGGCTGATTTTCGACAAAAGAGATAACACCCCCCCATTACGTCATGCTTCAGAAATGTGGAAAATGGTCCGTTTTCAAATGTTTTATTTTTGAACGTCAGTTCACATTTGTAGGTGGATCATCAGTGTTAGAGCTAAAATTAGCATGTTTAAAGTGATTTTCATGCTTCCAGGGGCCCAAAACACAAGATTTATGGAATGGTTAAAAGTGCATGAAAATGGCCAATTTACTCACTCTGAGTTCTCAAAAAGGGTTTCTTCACCCCGGGAAGTTAATTAAATACCATTTGGAGGCATTTAATGTTCGAGCAAAAACGGCTGATTTTCGACAAAAGAGATAACACCCCCCCATTACGTCATGCTTCAGAAATGTGGAAAATGGTCCGTTTTCAAATGTTTTATTTTTGAACGTCAGTTCACATTTGTAGGTGGATCATCAGTGTTAGAGCTAAAATTAGCATGTTTAAAGTGATTTTCATGCTTCCAGGGGCCCAAAACACAAGATTTATGGAATGGTTAAAAGTGCATGAAAATGGCCAATTTACTCACTCTGAGTTCTCAAAAAGGGTTTCTTCACCCCGGGAAGTTAATTAAATACCATTTGGAGGCATTTAATGTTCGAGCAAAAACGGCTGATTTTCGACAAAAGAGATAACACCCCCCCATTACGTCATGCTTCAGAAATGTGGAAAATGGTCCGTTTTCAAATGTTTTATTTTTGAACGTCAGTTCACATTTGTAGGTGGATCATCAGTGTTAGAGCTAAAATTAGCATGTTTAAAGTGATTTTCATGCTTCCAGGGGCTCGGGAAGTTAATTAAATACCATTTGGAGGCATTTAATGTTCGAGCAAAAACGGCTGATTTTCGACAAAAGAGATAACACCCCCCCATTACGTCATGCTTCAGAAATGTGGAAAATGGTCCGTTTTCAAATGTTTTATTTTTGAACGTCAGTTCACATTTGTAGGTGGATCATTAGTGTTAGAGCTAAAATTAGCATGTTTAAAGTGATTTTCATGCTTCCAGGGGCCCAAAACACAAGATTTATGGAATGGTTAAAAGTGCATGAAAATGGCCAATTTACTCACTCTGAGTTCTCAAAAAGGGTTTCTTCACCCCGGGAAGTTAATTAAATACCATTTGGAGGCATTTAATGTTCGAGCAAAAACGGCTGATTTTCGACAAAAGAGATAACACCCCCCCATTACGTCATGCTTCAGAAATGTGGAAAATGGTCCGTTTTCAAATGTTTTATTTTTGAACGTCAGTTCACATTTGTAGGTGGATCATCAGTGTTAGAGCTAAAATTAGCATGTTTAAAGTGATTTTCATGCTTCCAGGGGCTCGGGAAGTTAATTAAATACCATTTGGAGGCATTTAATGTTCGAGCAAAAACGGCTGATTTTCGACAAAAGAGATAACACCCCCCCATTACGTCTTGCTTCAGAAATGTGGAAAATGGTCCGTTTTCAAATGTTTTATTTTGAACGTCAGTTCACATTTGTAGGTGGATCATCAGTGTTAGAGCTAAAATTAGCATGTTTAAAGTGATTTTCATGCTTCCAGGGGCCCAAAACACAAGATTTATGGAATGGTTAAAAGTGCATGAAAATGGCCAATTTACTCACTCTGAGTTCTCAAAAAGGGTTTCTTCACCCCGGGAAGTTAATTAAATACCATTTGGAGGCATTTAATGTTCGAGCAAAAACGGCTGATTTTCGACAAAAGAGATAACACCCCCCCATTACGTCATGCTTCAGAAATGTGGAAAAGGTCCGTTTTCAAATGTTTTATTTTTGAACGTCAGTTCACATTTGTAGGTGGATCATCAGTGTTAGAGCTAAAATTAGCATGTTTAAAGTGATTTTCATGCTTCCAGGGGCCCAAAACACAAGATTTATGGAATGGTTAAAAGTGCATGAAAATGGCCAATTTACTCACTCTGAGTTCTCAAAAAGGGTTTCTTCACCCCGGGAAGTTAATTAAATACCATTTGGAGGCATTTAATGTTCGAGCAAAAACGGCTGATTTTCGACAAAAGAGATAACACCCCCCCATTACGTCATGCTTCAGAAATGTGGAAAATGGTCCGTTTTCAAATGTTTTATTTTTGAACGTCAGTTCACATTTGTAGGTGGATCATCAGTGTTAGAGCTAAAATTAGCATGTTTAAAGTGATTTTCATGCTTCCAGGGGCCCAAAACACAAGATTTATGGAATGGTTAAAAGTGCATGAAAATGGCCAATTTACTCACTCTGAGTTCTCAAAAAGGGTTTTCTTCACCCCGGGAAGTTAATTAAATACCATTTGGAGGCATTTAATGTTCGAGCAAAAACGGCTGATTTTCGACAAAAGAGATAACACCCCCCCATTACGTCATGCTTCAGAAATGTGGAAAATGGTCCGTTTTCAAATGTTTTATTTTTGAACGTCAGTTCACATTTGTAGGTGGATCATCAGTGTTAGAGCTAAAATTAGCATGTTTAAAGTGATTTTCATGCTTCCAGGGGCCCAAAACACAAGATTTATGGAATGGTTAAAAGTGCATGAAAATGGCCAATTTACTCACTCTGAGTTCTCAAAAAGGGTTTCTTCACCCCGGGAAGTTAATTAAATACCATTTGGAGGCATTTAATGTTCGAGCAAAAACGGCTGATTTTCGACAAAAGAGATAACACCCCCCCATTACGTCATGCTTCAGAAATGTGGAAAATGGTCCGTTTTCAAATGTTTTATTTTTGAACGTCAGTTCACATTTGTAGGTGGATCATCAGTGTTAGAGCTAAAATTAGCATGTTTAAAGTGATTTTCATGCTTCCAGGGGCTCGGGAAGTTAATTAAATACCATTTGGAGGCATTTAATGTTCGAGCAAAAACGGCTGATTTTCGACAAAAGAGATAACACCCCCCCATTACGTCATGCTTCAGAAATGTGGAAAATGGTCCGTTTTCAAATGTTTTATTTTTGAACGTCAGTTCACATTTGTAGGTGGATCATCAGTGTTAGAGCTAAAATTAGCATGTTTAAAGTGATTTTCATGCTTCCAGGGGCTCGGGAAGTTAATTAAATACCATTTGGAGGCATTTAATGTTCGAGCAAAAACGGCTGATTTTCGACAAAAGAGATAACACCCCCCCATTACGTCATGCTTCAGAAATGTGGAAAATGGTCCGTTTTCAAATGTTTTATTTTTGAACGTCAGTTCACATTTGTAGGTGGATCATCAGTGTTAGAGCTAAAATTAGCATGTTTAAAGTGATTTTCATGCTTCCAGGGGCCCAAAACACAAGATTTATGGAATGGTTAAAAGTGCATGAAAATGGCCAATTTACTCACTCTGAGTTCTCAAAAAGGGTTTCTTCACCCCGGGAAGTTAATTAAATACCATTTGGAGGCATTTAATGTTCGAGCAAAAACGGCTGATTTTCGACAAAAGAGATAACACCCCCCCATTACGTCATGCTTCAGAAATGTGGAAAATGGTCCGTTTTCAAATGTTTTATTTTTGAACGTCAGTTCACATTTGTAGGTGGATCATCAGTGTTAGAGCTAAAATTAGCATGTTTAAAGTGATTTTCATGCTTCCAGGGGCTCGGGAAGTTAATTAAATACCATTTGGAGGCATTTAATGTTCGAGCAAAAACGGCTGATTTTCGACAAAAGAGATAACACCCCCCCATTACGTCATGCTTCAGAAATGTGGAAAATGGTCCGTTTTCAAATGTTTTATTTTTGAACGTCAGTTCACATTTGTAGGTGGATCATTAGTGTTAGAGCTAAAATTAGCATGTTTAAAGTGATTTTCATGCTTCCAGGGGCCCAAAACACAAGCTTTATGGAATGGTTAAAAGTGCATGAAAATGGCCAATTTACTCACTCTGAGTTCTCAAAAAGGGTTTCTTCACCCCGGGAAGTTAATTAAATACCATTTGGAGGCATTTAATGTTCGAGCAAAAACGGCTGATTTTCGACAAAAGAGATAACACCCCCCCATTACGTCATGCTTCAGAAATGTGGAAAATGGTCCGTTTTCAAATGTTTTATTTTTGAACGTCAGTTCACATTTGTAGGTGGATCATCAGTGTTAGAGCTAAAATTAGCATGTTTAAAGTGATTTTCATGCTTCCAGGGGCTCGGGAAGTTAATTAAATACCATTTGGAGGCATTTAATGTTCGAGCAAAAACGGCTGATTTTCGACAAAAGAGATAACACCCCCCCATTACGTCTTGCTTCAGAAATGTGGAAAATGGTCCGTTTTCAAATGTTTTATTTTTGAACGTCAGTTCACATTTGTAGGTGGATCATCAGTGTTAGAGCTAAAATTAGCATGTTTAAAGTGATTTTCATGCTTCCAGGGGCCCAAAACACAAGATTTATGGAATGGTTAAAAGTGCATGAAAATGGCCAATTTACTCACTCTGAGTTCTCAAAAAGGGTTTCTTCACCCCGGGAAGTTAATTAAATACCATTTGGAGGCATTTAATGTTCGAGCAAAAACGGCTGATTTTCGACAAAAGAGATAACACCCCCCCATTACGTCATGCTTCAGAAATGTGGAAAATGGTCCGTTTTCAAATGTTTTATTTTTGAACGTCAGTTCACATTTGTAGGTGGATCATCAGTGTTAGAGCTAAAATTAGCATGTTTAAAGTGATTTTCATGCTTCCAGGGGCCCAAAACACAAGATTTATGGAATGGTTAAAAGTGCATGAAAATGGCCAATTTACTCACTCTGAGTTCTCAAAAAGGGTTTCTTCACCCCGGGAAGTTAATTAAATACCATTTGGAGGCATTTAATGTTCGAGCAAAAACGGCTGATTTTCGACAAAAGAGATAACACCCCCCCATTACGTCATGCTTCAGAAATGTGGAAAATGGTCCGTTTTCAAATGTTTTATTTTTGAACGTCAGTTCACATTTGTAGGTGGATCATCAGTGTTAGAGCTAAAATTAGCATGTTTAAAGTGATTTTCATGCTTCCAGGGGCCCAAAACACAAGATTTATGGAATGGTTAAAAGTGCATGAAAATGGCCAATTTACTCACTCTGAGTTCTCAAAAAGGGTTTCTTCACCCCGGGAAGTTAATTAAATACCATTTGGAGGCATTTAATGTTCGAGCAAAAACGGCTGATTTTCGACAAAAGAGATAACACCCCCCCATTACGTCATGCTTCAGAAATGTGGAAAATGGTCCGTTTTCAAATGTTTTATTTTTGAACGTCAGTTCACATTTGTAGGTGGATCATCAGTGTTAGAGCTAAAATTAGCATGTTTAAAGTGATTTTCATGCTTCCAGGGGCCCAAAACACAAGATTTATGGAATGGTTAAAAGTGCATGAAAATGGCCAATTTACTCACTCTGAGTTCTCAAAAAGGGTTTCTTCACCCCGGGAAGTTAATTAAATACCATTTGGAGGCATTTAATGTTCGAGCAAAAACGGCTGATTTTCGACAAAAGAGATAACACCCCCCCATTACGTCATGCTTCAGAAATGTGGAAAATGGTCCGTTTTCAAATGTTTTATTTTTGAACGTCAGTTCACATTTGTAGGTGGATCATCAGTGTTAGAGCTAAAATTAGCATGTTTAAAGTGATTTTCATGCTTCCAGGGGCTCGGGAAGTTAATTAAATACCATTTGGAGGCATTTAATGTTCGAGCAAAAACGGCTGATTTTCGACAAAAGAGATAACACCCCCCCATTACGTCATGCTTCAGAAATGTGGAAAATGGTCCGTTTTCAAATGTTTTATTTTTGAACGTCAGTTCACATTTGTAGGTGGATCATCAGTGTTAGAGCTAAAATTAGCATGTTTAAAGTGATTTTCATGCTTCCAGGGGCTCGGGAAGTTAATTAAATACCATTTGGAGGCATTTAATGTTCGAGCAAAAACGGCTGATTTTCGACAAAAGAGATAACACCCCCCCATTACGTCATGCTTCAGAAATGTGGAAAATGGTCCGTTTTCAAATGTTTTATTTTTGAACGTCAGTTCACATTTGTAGGTGGATCATCAGTGTTAGAGCTAAAATTAGCATGTTTAAAGTGATTTTCATGCTTCCAGGGGCCCAAAACACAAGATTTATGGAATGGTTAAAAGTGCATGAAAATGGCCAATTTACTCACTCTGAGTTCTCAAAAAGGGTTTCTTCACCCCGGGAAGTTAATTAAATACCATTTGGAGGCATTTAATGTTCGAGCAAAAACGGCTGATTTTCGACAAAAGAGATAACACCCCCCCATTACGTCATGCTTCAGAAATGTGGAAAATGGTCCGTTTTCAAATGTTTTATTTTTGAACGTCAGTTCACATTTGTAGGTGGATCATCAGTGTTAGAGCTAAAATTAGCATGTTTAAAGTGATTTTCATGCTTCCAGGGGCCCAAAACACAAGATTTATGGAATGGTTAAAAGTGCATGAAAATGGCCAATTTACTCACTCTGAGTTCTCAAAAAGGGTTTCTTCACCCCGGGAAGTTAATTAAATACCATTTGGAGGCATTTAATGTTCGAGCAAAAACGGCTGATTTTCGACAAAAGAGATAACACCCCCCCATTACGTCATGCTTCAGAAATGTGGAAAATGGTCCGTTTTCAAATGTTTTATTTTTGAACGTCAGTTCACATTTGTAGGTGGATCATCAGTGTTAGAGCTAAAATTAGCATGTTTAAAGTGATTTTCATGCTTCCAGGGGCCCAAAACACAAGATTTATGGAATGGTTAAAAGTGCATGAAAATGGCCAATTTACTCACTCTGAGTTCTCAAAAAGGGTTTCTTCACCCCGGGAAGTTAATTAAATACCATTTGGAGGCATTTAATGTTCGAGCAAAAACGGCTGATTTTCGACAAAAGAGATAACACCCCCCCATTACGTCATGCTTCAGAAATGTGGAAAATGGTCCGTTTTCAAATGTTTTATTTTTGAACGTCAGTTCACATTTGTAGGTGGATCATCAGTGTTAGAGCTAAAATTAGCATGTTTAAAGTGATTTTCATGCTTCCAGGGGCCCAAAACACAAGATTTATGGAATGGTTAAAGTGCATGAAAATGGCCAATTTACTCACTCTGAGTTCTCAAAAAGGGTTTCTTCACCCCGGGAAGTTAATTAAATACCATTTGGAGGCATTTAATGTTCGAGCAAAAACGGCTGATTTTCGACAAAAGAGATAACACCCCCCCATTACGTTCATGCTTCAGAAATGTGGAAAATGGTCCGTTTTCAAATGTTTTATTTTTGAACGTCAGTTCACATTTGTAGGTGGATCATCAGTGTTAGAGCTAAAATTAGCATGTTTAAAGTGATTTTCATGCTTCCAGGGGATCGGGAAGTTAATTAAATACCATTTGGAGGCATTTAATGTTCGAGCAAAAACGGCTGATTTTCGACAAAAGAGATAACACCCCCCCATTACGTCATGCTTCAGAAATGTGGAAAATGGTCCGTTTTCAAATGTTTTATTTTTGAACGTCAGTTCCATTTGTAGGTGGATCATCAGTGTTAGAGCTAAAATTAGCATGTTTAAAGTGATTTTCATGCTTCCAGGGGCTCGGGAAGTTAATTAAATACCATTTGGAGGCATTTAATGTTCGAGCAAAAACGGCTGATTTTCGACAAAAGAGATAACACCCCCCCATTACGTCATGCTTCAGAAATGTGGAAAATGGTCCGTTTTCAAATGTTTTATTTTTGAACGTCAGTTCACATTTGTAGGTGGATCATCAGTGTTAGAGCTAAAATTAGCATGTTTAAAGTGATTTTCATGCTTCCAGGGGCTCGGGAAGTTAATTAAATACCATTTGGAGGCATTTAATGTTCGAGCAAAAACGGCTGATTTTCGACAAAAGAGATAACACCCCCCCATTACGTCATGCTTCAGAAATGTGGAAAATGGTCCGTTTTCAAATGTTTTATTTTTGAACGTCAGTTCACATTTGTAGGTGGATCATCAGTGTTAGAGCTAAAATTAGCATGTTTAAAGTGATTTTCATGCTTCCAGGGGCTCGGGAAGTTAATTAAATACCATTTGGAGGCATTTAATGTTCGAGCAAAAACGGCTGATTTTCGACAAAAGAGATAACACCCCCCCATTACGTCATGCTTCAGAAATGTGGAAAATGGTCTGTTTTCAAATGTTTTATTTTTGAACGTCAGTTCACATTTGTAGGTGGATCATCAGTGTTAGAGCTAAAATTAGCATGTTTAAAGTGATTTTCATGCTTCCAGGGGCTCGGGAAGTTAATTAAATACCATTTGGAGGCATTTAATGTTCGAGCAAAAACGGCTGATTTTCGACAAAAGAGATAACACCCCCCCATTACGTCATGCTTCAGAAATGTGGAAAATGGTCCGTTTTCAAATGTTTTATTTTTGAACGTCAGTTCACATTTGTAGGTGGATCATCAGTGTTAGAGCTAAAATTAGCATGTTTAAAGTGATTTTCATGCTTCCAGGGGCTCGGGAAGTTAATTAAATACCATTTGGAGGCATTTAATGTTCGAGCAAAAACGGCTGATTTTCGACAAAAGAGATAACACCCCCCCATTACGTCATGCTTCAGAAATGTGGAAAATGGTCCGTTTTCAAATGTTTTATTTTTGAACGTCAGTTCACATTTGTAGGTGGATCATCAGTGTTAGAGCTAAAATTAGCATGTTTAAAGTGATTTTCATGCTTCCAGGGGCTCGGGAAGTTAATTAAATACCATTTGGAGGCATTTAATGTTCGAGCAAAAACGGCTGATTTTCGACAAAAGAGATAACACCCCCCCATTACGTCATGCTTCAGAAATGTGGAAAATGGTCCGTTTTCAAATGTTTTATTTTTGAACGTCAGTTCACATTTGTAGGTGGATCATCAGTGTTAGAGCTAAAATTAGCATGTTTAAAGTGATTTTCATGCTTCCAGGGGCCCAAAACACAAGATTTATGGAATGGTTAAAAGTGCATGAAAATGGCCAATTTACTCACTCTGAGTTCTCAAAAAGGGTTTCTTCACCCCGGGAAGTTAATTAAATACCATTTGGAGGCATTTAATGTTCGAGCAAAAACGGCTGATTTTCGACAAAAGAGATAACACCCCCCCATTACGTCATGCTTCAGAAATGTGGAAAATGGTCCGTTTTCAAATGTTTTATTTTTGAACGTCAGTTCACATTTGTAGGTGGATCATCAGTGTTAGAGCTAAAATTAGCATGTTTAAAGTGATTTTCATGCTTCCAGGGGCTCGGGAAGTTAATTAAATACCATTTGGAGGCATTTAATGTTCGAGCAAAAACGGCTGATTTTCGACAAAAGAGATAACACCCCCCCATTACATCATGCTTCAGAAATGTGGAAAATGGTCCGTTTTCAAATGTTTTATTTTTGAACGTCAGTTCACATTTGTAGGTGGATCATCAGTGTTAGAGCTAAAATTAGCATGTTTAAAGTGATTTTCATGCTTCCAGGGGCCCAAAACACAAGATTTATGGAATGGTTAAAAGTGCATGAAAATGGCCAATTTACTCACTCTGAGTTCTCAAAAAGGGTTTCTTCACCCCGGGAAGTTAATTAAATACCATTTGGAGGCATTTAATGTTCGAGCAAAAACGGCTGATTTTCGACAAAAGAGATAACACCCCCCCATTACGTCATGCTTCAGAAATGTGGAAAATGGTCCGTTTTCAAATGTTTTATTTTTGAACGTCAGTTCACATTTGTAGGTGGATCATCAGTGTTAGAGCTAAAATTAGCATGTTTAAAGTGATTTTCATGCTTCCAGGGGCTCGGGAAGTTAATTAAATACCATTTGGAGGCATTTAATGTTCGAGCAAAAACGGCTGATTTTCGACAAAAGAGATAACACCCCCCCATTACGTCATGCTTCAGAAATGTGGAAAATGGTCCGTTTTCAAATGTTTTATTTTTGAACGTCAGTTCACATTTGTAGGTGGATCATCAGTGTTAGAGCTAAAATTAGCATGTTTAAAGTGATTTTCATGCTTCCAGGGGCCCAAAACACAAGATTTATGGAATGGTTAAAAGTGCATGAAAATGGCCAATTTACTCACTCTGAGTTCTCAAAAAGGGTTTCTTCACCCCGGGAAGTTAATTAAATACCATTTGGAGGCATTTAATGTTCGAGCAAAAACGGCTGATTTTCGACAAAAGAGATAACACCCCCCCATTACGTCATGCTTCAGAAATGTGGAAAATGGTCCGTTTTCAAATGTTTTATTTTTGAACGTCAGTTCACATTTGTAGGTGGATCATCAGTGTTAGAGCTGAAATTAGCATGTTTAAAGTGATTTTCATGCTTCCAGGGGCTCGGGAAGTTAATTAAATACCATTTGGAGGCATTTAATGTTCGAGCAAAAACGGCTGATTTTCGACAAAAGAGATAACACCCCCCCATTACGTCATGCTTCAGAAATGTGGAAAATGGTCCGTTTTCAAATGTTTTATTTTGAACGTCAGTTCACATTTGTAGGTGGATCATCAGTGTTAGAGCTAAAATTAGCATGTTTAAAGTGATTTTCATGCTTCCAGGGGCTCGTGAAGTTAATTAAATACCATTTGGAGGCATTTAATGTTCGAGCAAAAACGGCTGATTTTCGACAAAAGAGATAACACCCCCCCATTACGTCATGCTTCAGAAATGTGGAAAATGGTCCGTTTTCAAATGTTTTATTTTTGAACGTCAGTTCACATTTGTAGGTGGATCATCAGTGTTAGAGCTAAAATTAGCATGTTTAAAGTGATTTTCATGCTTCCACCAGGGGCTCGGGAAGTTAATTAAATACCATTTGGAGGCATTTAATGTTCGAGCAAAAACGGCTGATTTTCGACAAAAGAGATAACACCCCCCCATTACGTCATGCTTCAGAAATGTGGAAAATGGTCCGTTTTCAAATGTTTTATTTTTGAACGTCAGTTCACATTTGTAGGTGGATCATCAGTGTTAGAGCTAAAATTAGCATGTTTAAAGTGATTTTCATGCTTCCAGGGGCCCAAAACACAAGATTTATGGAATGGTTAAAAGTGCATGAAAATGGCCAATTTACTCACTCTGAGTTCTCAAAAAGGGTTTCTTCACCCCGGGAAGTTAATTAAATACCATTTGGAGGCATTTAATGTTCGAGCAAAAACGGCTGATTTTCGACAAAAGAGATAACACCCCCCCATTACGTCATGCTTCAGAAATGTGGAAAATGGTCAGTTTTCAAATGTTTTATTTTTGAACGTCAGTTCACATTTGTAGGTGGATCATCAGTGTTAGAGCTAAAATTAGCATGTTTAAAGTGATTTTCATGCTTCCAGGGGCTCGGGAAGTTAATTAAATACCATTTGGAGGCATTTAATGTTCGAGCAAAAACGGCTGATTTTCGACAAAAGAGATAACACCCCCCCATTACGTCATGCTTCAGAAATGTGGAAAATGGTCCGTTTTCAAATGTTTTATTTTTGAACGTCAGTTCACATTTGTAGGTGGATCATCAGTGTTAGAGCTAAAATTAGCATGTTTAAAGTGATTTTCATGCTTCCAGGGGCTCGGGAAGTTAATTAAATACCATTTGGAGGCATTTAATGTTCGAGCAAAAACGGCTGATTTTCGACAAAAGAGATAACACCCCCCCATTACGTCATGCTTCAGAAATGTGGAAAATGGTCCGTTTTCAAATGTTTTATTTTTGAACGTCAGTTCACATTTGTAGGTGGATCATCAGTGTTAGAGCTAAAATTAGCATGTTTAAAGTGATTTTCATGCTTCCAGGGGCCCAAAACACAAGATTTATGGAATGGTTAAAAGTGCATGAAAATGGCCAATTTACTCACTCTGAGTTCTCAAAAAGGGTTTCTTCACCCCGGGAAGTTAATTAAATACCATTTGGAGGCATTTAATGTTCGAGCAAAAACGGCTGATTTTCGACAAAAGAGATAACACCCCCCCATTACGTCATGCTTCAGAAATGTGGAAAATGGTCCGTTTTCAAATGTTTTATTTTTGAACGTCAGTTCACATTTGTAGGTGGATCATCAGTGTTAGAGCTAAAATTAGCATGTTTAAAGTGATTTTCATGCTTCCAGGGGCCCAAAACACAAGATTTATGGAATGGTTAAAAGTGCATGAAAATGGCCAATTTACTCACTCTGAGTTCTCAAAAAGGGTTTCTTCACCCCGGGAAGTTAATTAAATACCATTTGGAGGCATTTAATGTTCGAGCAAAAACGGCTGATTTTCGACAAAAGAGATAACACCCCCCCATTACGTCATGCTTCAGAAATGTGGAAAATGGTCCGTTTTCAAATGTTTTATTTTTGAACGTCAGTTCACATTTGTAGGTGGATCATCAGTGTTAGAGCTAAAATTAGCATGTTTAAAGTGATTTTCATGCTTCCAGGGGCTCGGGAAGTTAATTAAATACCATTTGGAGGCATTTAATGTTCGAGCAAAAACGGCTGATTTTCGACAAAAGAGATAACACCCCCCCATTACGTCATGCTTCAGAAATGTGGAAAATGGTCCGTTTTCAAATGTTTTATTTTTGAACGTCAGTTCACATTTGTAGGTGGATCATCAGTGTTAGAGCTAAAATTAGCATGTTTAAAGTGATTTTTATGCTTCCAGGGGCTCGGGAAGTTAATTAAATACCATTTGGAGGCATTTAATGTTCGAGCAAAAACGGCTGATTTTCGACAAAAGAGATAACACCCCCCCATTACGTCATGCTTCAGAAATGTGGAAAATGGTCCGTTTTCAAATGTTTTATTTTTGAACGTCAGTTCACATTTGTAGGTGGATCATCAGTGTTAGAGCTAAAATTAGCATGTTTAAAGTGATTTTCATGCTTCCAGGGGCCCAAAACACAAGATTTATGGAATGGTTAAAAGTGCATGAAAATGGCCAATTTACTCACTCTGAGTTCTCAAAAAGGGTTTCTTCACCCCGGGAAGTTAATTAAATACCATTTGGAGGCATTTAATGTTCGAGCAAAAACGGCTGATTTTCGACAAAAGAGATAACACCCCCCCATTACGTCATGCTTCAGAAATGTGGAAAATGGTCCGTTTTCAAATGTTTTATTTTTGAACGTCAGTTCACATTTGTAGGTGGATCATCAGTGTTAGAGCTAAAATTAGCATGTTTAAAGTGATTTTCATGCTTCCAGGGGCCCAAAACACAAGATTTATGGAATGGTTAAAAGTGCATGAAAATGGCCAATTTACTCACTCTGAGTTCTCAAAAAGGGTTTCTTCACCCCGGGAAGTTAATTAAATACCATTTGGAGGCATTTAATGTTCGAGCAAAAACGGCTGATTTTCGACAAAAGAGATAACACCCCCCCATTACGTCATGCTTCAGAAATGTGGAAAATGGTCCGTTTTCAAATGTTTTATTTTTGAACGTCAGTTCACATTTGTAGGTGGATCATCAGTGTTAGAGCTAAAATTAGCATGTTTAAAGTGATTTTCATGCTTCCAGGGGCCCAAAACACAAGATTTATGGAATGGTTAAAAGTGCATGAAAATGGCCAATTTACTCACTCTGAGTTCTCAAAAAGGGTTTCTTCACCCCGGGAAGTTAATTAAATACCATTTGGAGGCATTTAATGTTCGAGCAAAAACGGCTGATTTTCGACAAAAGAGATAACACCCCCCCATTACGTCATGCTTCAGAAATGTGGAAAATGGTCCGTTTTCAAATGTTTTATTTTTGAACGTCAGTTCACATTTGTAGGTGGATCATCAGTGTTAGAGCTAAAATTAGCATGTTTAAAGTGATTTTCATGCTTCCAGGGGCCCAAAACACAAGATTTATGGAATGGTTAAAAGTGCATGAAAATGGCCAATTTACTCACTCTGAGTTCTCAAAAAGGGTTTCTTCACCCCGGGAAGTTAATTAAATACCATTTGGAGGCATTTAATGTTCGAGCAAAAACGGCTGATTTTCGACAAAAGAGATAACACCCCCCATTACGTCATGCTTCAGAAATGTGGAAAATGGTCCGTTTTCAAATGTTTTATTTTTGAACGTCAGTTCACATTTGTAGGTGGATCATCAGTGTTAGAGCTAAAATTAGCATGTTTAAAGTGATTTTCATGCTTCCAGGGGCCCAAAACACAAGATTTATGGAATGGTTAAAAGTGCATGAAAATGGCCAATTTACTCACTCTGAGTTCTCAAAAAGGGTTTCTTCACCCCGGGAAGTTAATTAAATACCATTTGGAGGCATTTAATGTTCGAGCAAAAACGGCTGATTTTCGACAAAAGAGATAACACCCCCCCATTACGTCATGCTTCAGAAATGTGGAAAATGGTCCGTTTTCAAATGTTTTATTTTTGAACGTCAGTTCACATTTGTAGGTGGATCATCAGTGTTAGAGCTAAAATTAGCATGTTTAAAGTGATTTTCATGCTTCCAGGGGCCCAAAACACAAGATTTATGGAATGGTTAAAAGTGCATGAAAATGGCCAATTTACTCACTCTGAGTTCTCAAAAAGGGTTTCTTCACCCCGGGAAGTTAATTAAATACCATTTGGAGGCATTTAATGTTCGAGCAAAAACGGCTGATTTTCGACAAAAGAGATAACACCCCCCCATTACGTCATGCTTCAGAAATGTGGAAAATGGTCCGTTTTCAAATGTTTTATTTTTGAACGTCAGTTCACATTTGTAGGTGGATCATCAGTGTTAGAGCTAAAATTAGCATGGTTAAAGTGATTTTCATGCTTCCAGGGGCTCGGGAAGTTAATTAAATACCATTTGGAGGCATTTAATGTTCGAGCAAAAACGGCTGATTTTCGACAAAAGAGATAACACCCCCCCCATTACGTCATGCTTCAGAAATGTGGAAAATGGTCCGTTTTCAAATGTTTTATTTTTGAACGTCAGTTCACATTTGTAGGTGGATCATCAGTGTTAGAGCTAAAATTAGCATGTTTAAAGTGATTTTCATGCTTCCAGGGGCCCAAACACAAGATTTATGGAATGGTTAAAAGTGCATGAAAATGGCCAATTTACTCACTCTGAGTTCTCAAAAAGGGTTTCTTCACCCCGGGAAGTTAATTAAATACCATTTGGAGGCATTTAATGTTCGAGCAAAAACGGCTGATTTTCGACAAAAGAGATAACACCCCCCCATTACGTCATGCTTCAGAAATGTGGAAAATGGTCCGTTTTCAAATGTTTTATTTTTGAACGTCAGTTCACATTTGTAGGTGGATCATCAGTGTTAGAGCTAAAATTAGCATGTTTAAAGTGATTTTCATGCTTCCAGGGGCTCGGGAAGTTAATTAAATACCATTTGGAGGCATTTAATGTTCGAGCAAAAACGGCTGATTTTCGACAAAAGAGATAACACCCCCCCATTACGTCATGCTTCAGAAATGTGGAAAATGGTCCGTTTTCAAATGTTTTATTTTTGAACGTCAGTTCACATTTGTAGGTGGATCATCAGTGTTAGAGCTAAAATTAGCATGTTTAAAGTGATTTTCATGCTTCCAGGGGCCCAAAACACAAGATTTATGGAATGGTTAAAAGTGCATGAAAATGGCCAATTTACTCACTCTGAGTTCTCAAAAAGGGTTTCTTCACCCCGGGAAGTTAATTAAATACCATTTGGAGGCATTTAATGTTCGAGCAAAAACGGCTGATTTTCGACAAAAGAGATAACACCCCCCCATTACGTCATGCTTCAGAAATGTGGAAAATGGTCCGTTTTCAAATGTTTTATTTTTGAACGTCAGTTCACATTTGTAGGTGGATCATCAGTGTTAGAGCTGAAATTAGCATGTTTAAAGTGATTTTCATGCTTCCAGGGGCTCGGGAAGTTAATTAAATACCATTTGGAGGCATTTAATGTTCGAGCAAAAACGGCTGATTTTCGACAAAAGAGATAACACCCCCCCATTACGTCATGCTTCAGAAATGTGGAAAATGGTCCGTTTTCAAATGTTTTATTTTTGAACGTCAGTTCACATTTGTAGGTGGATCATCAGTGTTAGAGCTAAAATTAGCATGTTTAAAGTGATTTTCATGCTTCCAGGGGCTCGTGAAGTTAATTAAATACCATTTGGAGGCATTTAATGTTCGAGCAAAAACGGCTGATTTTCGACAAAAGAGATAACACCCCCCCATTACGTCATGCTTCAGAAATGTGGAAAATGGTCCGTTTTCAAATGTTTTATTTTTGAACGTCAGTTCACATTTGTAGGTGGATCATCAGTGTTAGAGCTAAAATTAGCATGTTTAAAGTGATTTTCATGCTTCCAGGGGCTCGGGAAGTTAATTAAATACCATTTGGAGGCATTTAATGTTCGAGCAAAAACGGCTGATTTTCGACAAAAGAGATAACACCCCCCCATTACGTCATGCTTCAGAAATGTGGAAAATGGTCCGTTTTCAAATGTTTTATTTTTGAACGTCAGTTCACATTTGTAGGTGGATCATCAGTGTTAGAGCTAAAATTAGCATGTTTAAAGTGATTTTCATGCTTCCAGGGGCCCAAAACACAAGATTTATGGAATGGTTAAAAGTGCATGAAAATGGCCAATTTACTCACTCTGAGTTCTCAAAAAGGGTTTCTTCACCCCGGGAAGTTAATTAAATACCATTTGGAGGCATTTAATGTTCGAGCAAAAACGGCTGATTTTCGACAAAAGAGATAACACCCCCCCATTACGTCATGCTTCAGAAATGTGGAAAATGGTCAGTTTTCAAATGTTTTATTTTTGAACGTCAGTTCACATTTGTAGGTGGATCATCAGTGTTAGAGCTAAAATTAGCATGTTTAAAGTGATTTTCATGCTTCCAGGGGCTCGGGAAGTTAATTAAATACCATTTGGAGGCATTTAATGTTCGAGCAAAAACGGCTGATTTTCGACAAAAGAGATAACACCCCCCCATTACGTCATGCTTCAGAAATGTGGAAAATGGTCCGTTTTCAAATGTTTTATTTTTGAACGTCAGTTCACATTTGTAGGTGGATCATCAGTGTTAGAGCTAAAATTAGCATGTTTAAAGTGATTTTCATGCTTCCAGGGGCTCGGGAAGTTAATTAAATACCATTTGGAGGCATTTAATGTTCGAGCAAAAACGGCTGATTTTCGACAAAAGAGATAACACCCCCCCATTACGTCATGCTTCAGAAATGTGGAAAATGGTCCGTTTTCAAATGTTTTATTTTTGAACGTCAGTTCACATTTGTAGGTGGATCATCAGTGTTAGAGCTAAAATTAGCATGTTTAAAGTGATTTTCATGCTTCCAGGGGCCCAAAACACAAGATTTATGGAATGGTTAAAAGTGCATGAAAATGGCCAATTTACTCACTCTGAGTTCTCAAAAAGGGTTTCTTCACCCCGGGAAGTTAATTAAATACCATTTGGAGGCATTTAATGTTCGAGCAAAAACGGCTGATTTTCGACAAAAGAGATAACACCCCCCCATTACGTCATGCTTCAGAAATGTGGAAAATGGTCCGTTTTCAAATGTTTTATTTTTGAACGTCAGTTCACATTTGTAGGTGGATCATCAGTGTTAGAGCTAAAATTAGCATGTTTAAAGTGATTTTCATGCTTCCAGGGGCCCAAAACACAAGATTTATGGAATGGTTAAAAGTGCATGAAAATGGCCAATTTACTCACTCTGAGTTCTCAAAAAGGGTTTCTTCACCCCGGGAAGTTAATTAAATACCATTTGGAGGCATTTAATGTTCGAGCAAAAACGGCTGATTTTCGACAAAAGAGATAACACCCCCCCATTACGTCATGCTTCAGAAATGTGGAAAATGGTCCGTTTTCAAATGTTTTATTTTTGAACGTCAGTTCACATTTGTAGGTGGATCATCAGTGTTAGAGCTAAAATTAGCATGTTTAAAGTGATTTTCATGCTTCCAGGGGCCCAAAACACAAGATTTATGGAATGGTTAAAAGTGCATGAAAATGGCCAATTTACTCACTCTGAGTTCTCAAAAAGGGTTTCTTCACCCCGGGAAGTTAATTAAATACCATTTGGAGGCATTTAATGTTCGAGCAAAAACGGCTGATTTTCGACAAAAGAGATAACACCCCCCCATTACGTCATGCTTCAGAAATGTGGAAAATGGTCCGTTTTCAAATGTTTTATTTTTGAACGTCAGTTCACATTTGTAGGTGGATCATCAGTGTTAGAGCTAAAATTAGCATGTTTAAAGTGATTTTCATGCTTCCAGGGGCCCAAAACACAAGATTTATGGAATGGTTAAAAGTGCATGAAAATGGCCAATTTACTCACTCTGAGTTCTCAAAAAGGGTTTCTTCACCCCGGGAAGTTAATTAAATACCATTTGGAGGCATTTAATGTTCGAGCAAAAATGGCTGATTTTCGACAAAAGAGATAACACCCCCCCATTAAGTCATGCTTCAGAAATGTGGAAAATGGTCCGTTTTCAAATGTTTTATTTTTGAACGTCAGTTCACATTTGTAGGTGGATCATCAGTGTTAGAGCTAAAATTAGCATGTTTAAAGTGATTTTCATGCTTCCAGGGGCCCAAAACACAAGATTTATGGAATGGTTAAAAGTGCATGAAAATGGCCAATTTACTCACTCTGAGTTCTCAAAAAGGGTTTCTTCACCCCGGGAAGTTAATTAAATACCATTTGGAGGCATTTAATGTTCGAGCAAAAACGGCTGATTTTCGACAAAAGAGATAACACCCCCCCATTACGTCATGCTTCAGAAATGTGGAAAATGGTCCGTTTTCAAATGTTTTATTTTTGAACGTCAGTTCACATTTGTAGGTGGATCATCAGTGTTAGAGCTAAAATTAGCATGTTTAAAGTGATTTTCATGCTTCCAGGGGCCCAAAACACAAGATTTATGGAATGGTTAAAAGTGCATGAAAATGGCCAATTTACTCACTCTGAGTTCTCAAAAAGGGTTTCTTCACCCCGGGAAGTTAATTAAATACCATTTGGAGGCATTTAATGTTCGAGCAAAAACGGCTGATTTTCGACAAAAGAGATAACACCCCCCCATTACGTCATGCTTCAGAAATGTGGAAAATGGTCCGTTTTCAAATGTTTTATTTTTGAACGTCAGTTCACATTTGTAGGTGGATCATCAGTGTTAGAGCTAAAATTAGCATGTTTAAAGTGATTTTCATGCTTCCAGGGGCCCAAAACACAAGATTTATGGAATGGTTAAAAGTGCATGAAAATGGCCAATTTACTCACTCTGAGTTCTCAAAAAGGGTTTCTTCACCCCGGGAAGTTAATTAAATACCATTTGGAGGCATTTAATGTTCGAGCAAAAACGGCTGATTTTCGACAAAAGAGATAACACCCCCCCATTACGTCATGCTTCAGAAATGTGGAAAATGGTCCGTTTTCAAATGTTTTATTTTTGAACGTCAGTTCACATTTGTAGGTGGATCATCAGTGTTAGAGCTAAAATTAGCATGTTTAAAGTGATTTTCATGCTTCCAGGGGCCCAAAACACAAGATTTATGGAATGGTTAAAAGTGCATGAAAATGGCCAATTTACTCACTCTGAGTTCTCAAAAAGGGTTTCTTCACCCCGGGAAGTTAATTAAATACCATTTGGAGGCATTTAATGTTCGAGCAAAAACGGCTGATTTTCGACAAAAGAGATAACACCCCCCCATTACGTCATGCTTCAGAAATGTGGAAAATGGTCCGTTTTCAAATGTTTTATTTTTGAACGTCAGTTCACATTTGTAGGTGGATCATCAGTGTTAGAGCTAAAATTAGCATGGTTAAAGTGATTTTCATGCTTCCAGGGGCTCGGGAAGTTAATTAAATACCATTTGGAGGCATTTAATGTTCGAGCAAAAACGGCTGATTTTCGACAAAAGAGATAACACCCCCCCATTACGTCATGCTTCAGAAATGTGGAAAATGGTCCGTTTTCAAATGTTTTATTTTTGAACGTCAGTTCACATTTGTAGGTGGATCATCAGTGTTAGAGCTAAAATTAGCATGTTTAAAGTGATTTTCATGCTTCCAGGGGCCCAAAACACAAGATTTATGGAATGGTTAAAAGTGCATGAAAATGGCCAATTTACTCACTCTGAGTTCTCAAAAAGGGTTTCTTCACCCCGGGAAGTTAATTAAATACCATTTGGAGGCATTTAATGTTCAAGCAAAAACGGCTGATTTTCGACAAAAGAGATAACACCCCCCCATTACGTCATGCTTCAGAAATGTGGAAAATGGTCCGTTTTCAAATGTTTTATTTTTGAACGTCAGTTCACATTTGTAGGTGGATCATCAGTGTTAGAGCTAAAATTAGCATGTTTAAAGTGATTTTCATGCTTCCAGGGGCCCAAAACACAAGATTTATGGAATGGTTACAAGTGCATGAAAATGGCCAATTTACTCACTCTGAGTTCTCAAAAAGGGTTTCTTCACCCCGGGAAGTTAATTAAATACCATTTGGAGGCATTTAATGTTCGAGCAAAAACGGCTGATTTTCGACAAAAGAGATAACACCCCCCCATTACGTCATGCTTCAGAAATGTGGAAAATGGTCCGTTTTCAAATGTTTTATTTTTGAACGTCAGTTCACATTTGTAGGTGGATCATCAGTGTTAGAGCTAAAATTAGCATGTTTAAAGTGATTTTCATGCTTCCAGGGGCCCAAAACACAAGATTTATGGAATGGTTAAAAGTGCATGAAAATGGCCAATTTACTCACTCTGAGTTCTCAAAAAGGGTTTCTTCACCCCGGGAAGTTAATTAAATACCATTTGGAGGCATTTAATGTTCGAGCAAAAACGGCTGATTTTCGACAAAAGAGATAACACCCCCCCATTACGTCATGCTTCAGAAATGTGGAAAATGGTCCGTTTTCAAATGTTTTATTTTTGAACGTCAGTTCACATTTGTAGGTGGATCATCAGTGTTAGAGCTAAAATTAGCATGTTTAAAGTGATTTTCATGCTTCCAGGGGCCCAAAACACAAGATTTATGGAATGGTTAAAAGTGCATGAAAATGGCCAATTTACTCACTCTGAGTTCTCAAAAAGGGTTTCTTCACCCCGGGAAGTTAATTAAATACCATTTGGAATCATTTAATGTTCGAGCAAAAACGGCTGATTTTCGACAAAAGAGATAACACCCCCCCATTACGTCATGCTTCAGAAATGTGGAAAATGGTCCGTTTTCAAATGTTTTATTTTTGAACGTCAGTTCACATTTGTAGGTGGATCATCAGTGTTAGAGCTAAAATTAGCATGTTTAAAGTGATTTTCATGCTTCCAGGGGCTCGGGAAGTTAATTAAATACCATTTGGAGGCATTTAATGTTCGAGCAAAAACGGCTGATTTTCGACAAAAGAGATAACACCCCCCCATTACGTCATGCTTCAGAAATGTGGAAAATGGTCCGTTTTCAAATGTTTTATTTTTGAACGTCAGTTCACATTTGTAGGTGGATCATCAGTGTTAGAGCTAAAATTAGCATGTTTAAAGTGATTTTCATGCTTCCAGGGGCCCAAAACACAAGATTTATGGAATGGTTAAAAGTGCATGAAAATGGCCAATTTACTCACTCTGAGTTCTCAAAAAGGGTTTCTTCACCCCGGGAAGTTAATTAAATACCATTTGGAGGCATTTAATGTTCAAGCAAAAACGGCTGATTTTCGACAAAAGAGATAACACCCCCCCATTACGTCATGCTTCAGAAATGTGGAAAATGGTCCGTTTTCAAATGTTTTATTTTTGAACGTCAGTTCACATTTGTAGGTGGATCATCAGTGTTAGAGCTAAAATTAGCATGTTTAAAGTGATTTTCATGCTTCCAGGGGCCCAAAACACAAGATTTATGGAATGGTTAAAAGTGCATGAAAATGGCCAATTTACTCACTCTGAGTTCTCAAAAAGGGTTTCTTCACCCCGGGAAGTTAATTAAATACCATTTGGAGGCATTTAATGTTCGAGCAAAAACGGCTGATTTTCGACAAAAGAGATAACACCCCCCCATTACGTCATGCTTCAGAAATGTGGAAAATGGTCCGTTTTCAAATGTTTTATTTTTGAACGTCAGTTCACATTTGTAGGTGGATCATCAGTGTTAGAGCTAAAATTAGCATGTTTAAAGTGATTTTCATGCTTCCAGGGGCTCGGGAAGTTAATTAAATACCATTTGGAGGCATTTAATGTTCGAGCAAAAACGGCTGATTTTCGACAAAAGAGATAACACCCCCCATTACGTCATGCTTCAGAAATGTGGAAAATGGTCCGTTTTCAAATGTTTTATTTTTGAACGTCAGTTCACATTTGTAGGTGGATCATCAGTGTTAGAGCTAAAATTAGCATGTTTAAAGTCATTTTCATGCTTCCAGGGGCTCAGGAAGTGAAATAAATACCATTTGGAGGCATTTAATGTTCGAGCAAAAACGGCTGATTTTCGACAAAAGAGATAACACCCCCCCATTACGTCATGCTTCAGAAATGTGGAAAATGGTCCGTTTTCAAATGTTTTATTTTTGAACGTCAGTTCACATTTGTAGGTGGATCATCAGTGTTAGAGCTAAAATTAGCATGTTTAAAGTGATTTTCATGCTTCCAGGGGCCCAAAACACAAGATTTATGGAATGGTTAAAAGTGCATGAAAATGGCCAATTTACTCACTCTGAGTTCTCAAAAAGGGTTTCTTCACCCCGGGAAGTTAATTAAATACCATTTGGAGGCATTTAATGTTCGAGCAAAAACGGCTGATTTTCGACAAAAGAGATAACACCCCCCCATTACGTCATGCTTCAGAAATGTGGAAAATGGTCCGTTTTCAAATGTTTTATTTTTGAACGTCAGTTCACATTTGTAGGTGGATCATCAGTGTTAGAGCTAAAATTAGCATGTTTAAAGTGATTTTCATGCTTCCAGGGGCCCAAAACACAAGATTTATGGAATGGTTAAAAGTGCATGAAAATGGCCAATTTACTCACTCTGAGTTCTCAAAAAGGGTTTCTTCACCCCGGGAAGTTAATTAAATACCATTTGGAGGCATTTAATGTTCGAGCAAAAACGGCTGATTTTCGACAAAAGAGATAACACCCCCCCATTACGTCATGCTTCAGAAATGTGGAAAATGGTCCGTTTTCAAATGTTTTATTTTTGAACGTCAGTTCACATTTGTAGGTGGATCATCAGTGTTAGAGCTAAAATTAGCATGTTTAAAGTGATTTTCATGCTTCCAGGGGCCCAAAACACAAGATTTATGGAATGGTTAAAAGTGCATGAAAATGGCCAATTTACTCACTCTGAGTTCTCAAAAAGGGTTTCTTCACCCCGGGAAGTTAATTAAATACCATTTGGAGGCATTTAATGTTCGAGCAAAAACGGCTGATTTTCGACAAAAGAGATAACACCCCCCCATTACGTCATGCTTCAGAAATGTGGAAAATGGTCCGTTTTCAAATGTTTTATTTTTGAACGTCAGTTCACATTTGTAGGTGGATCATCAGTGTTAGAGCTAAAATTAGCATGTTTAAAGTGATTTTCATGCTTCCAGGGGCCCAAAACACAAGATTTATGGAATGGTTAAAAGTGCATGAAAATGGCCAATTTACTCACTCTGAGTTCTCAAAAAGGGTTTCTTCACCCCGGGAAGTTAATTAAATACCATTTGGAGGCATTTAATGTTCGAGCAAAAACGGCTGATTTTCGACAAAAGAGATAACACCCCCCCATTACGTCATGCTTCAGAAATGTGGAAAATGGTCCGTTTTCAAATGTTTTATTTTTGAACGTCAGTTCACATTTGTAGGTGGATCATCAGTGTTAGAGCTAAAATTAGCATGTTTAAAGTGATTTTCATGCTTCCAGGGGCCCAAAACACAAGATTTATGGAATGGTTAAAAGTGCATGAAAATGGCCAATTTACTCACTCTGAGTTCTCAAAAAGGGTTTCTTCACCCCGGGAAGTTAATTAAATACCATTTGGAATCATTTAATGTTCGAGCAAAAACGGCTGATTTTCGACAAAAGAGATAACACCCCCCATTACGTCATGCTTCAGAAATGTGGAAAATGGTCCGTTTTCAAATGTTTTATTTTTGAACGTCAGTTCACATTTGTAGGTGGATCATCAGTGTTAGAGCTAAAATTAGCATGTTTAAAGTGATTTTCATGCTTCCAGGGGCTCGGGAAGTTAATTAAATACCATTTGGAGGCATTTAATGTTCGAGCAAAAACGGCTGATTTTCGACAAAAGAGATAACACCCCCCCATTACGTCATGCTTCAGAAATGTGGAAAATGGTCCGTTTTCAAATGTTTTATTTTTGAACGTCAGTTCACATTTGTAGGTGGATCATCAGTGTTAGAGCTAAAATTAGCATGTTTAAAGTGATTTTCATGCTTCCAGGGGCCCAAAACACAAGATTTATGGAATGGTTAAAAGTGCATGAAAATGGCCAATTTACTCACTCTGAGTTCTCAAAAAGGGTTTCTTCACCCCGGGAAGTTAATTAAATACCATTTGGAGGCATTTAATGTTCAAGCAAAAACGGCTGATTTTCGACAAAAGAGATAACACCCCCCCATTACGTCATGCTTCAGAAATGTGGAAAATGGTCCGTTTTCAAATGTTTTATTTTTGAACGTCAGTTCACATTTGTAGGTGGATCATCAGTGTTAGAGCTAAAATTAGCATGTTTAAAGTGATTTTCATGCTTCCAGGGGCCCAAAACACAAGATTTATGGAATGGTTAAAAGTGCATGAAAATGGCCAATTTACTCACTCTGAGTTCTCAAAAAGGGTTTCTTCACCCCGGGAAGTTAATTAAATACCATTTGGAGGCATTTAATGTTCGAGCAAAAACGGCTGATTTTCGACAAAAGAGATAACACCCCCCCATTACGTCATGCTTCAGAAATGTGGAAAATGGTCCGTTTTCAAATGTTTTATTTTTGAACGTCAGTTCACATTTGTAGGTGGATCATCAGTGTTAGAGCTAAAATTAGCATGTTTAAAGTGATTTTCATGCTTCCAGGGGCTCGGGAAGTTAATTAAATACCATTTGGAGGCATTTAATGTTCGAGCAAAAACGGCTGATTTTCGACAAAAGAGATAACACCCCCCCATTACGTCATGCTTCAGAAATGTGGAAAATGGTCCGTTTTCAAATGTTTTATTTTTGAACGTCAGTTCACATTTGTAGGTGGATCATCAGTGTTAGAGCTAAAATTAGCATGTTTAAAGTCATTTTCATGCTTCCAGGGGCTCAGGAAGTGAAATAAATACCATTTGGAGGCATTTAATGTTCGAGCAAAAACGGCTGATTTTCGACAAAAGAGATAACACCCCCCCATTACGTCATGCTTCAGAAATGTGGAAAATGGTCCGTTTTCAAATGTTTTATTTTTGAACGTCAGTTCACATTTGTAGGTGGATCATCAGTGTTAGAGCTAAAATTAGCATGTTTAAAGTGATTTTCATGCTTCCAGGGGCCCAAAACACAAGATTTATGGAATGGTTAAAAGTGCATGAAAATGGCCAATTTACTCACTCTGAGTTCTCAAAAAGGGTTTCTTCACCCCGGGAAGTTAATTAAATACCATTTGGAGGCATTTAATGTTCGAGCAAAAACGGCTGATTTTCGACAAAAGAGATAACACCCCCCCATTACGTCATGCTTCAGAAATGTGGAAAATGGTCCGTTTTCAAATGTTTTATTTTTGAACGTCAGTTCACATTTGTAGGTGGATCATCAGTGTTAGAGCTAAAATTAGCATGTTTAAAGTGATTTTCATGCTTCCAGGGGCCCAAAACACAAGATTTATGGAATGGTTAAAAGTGCATGAAAATGGCCAATTTACTCACTCTGAGTTCTCAAAAAGGGTTTCTTCACCCCGGGAAGTTAATTAAATACCATTTGGAGGCATTTAATGTTCGAGCAAAAACGGCTGATTTTCGACAAAAGAGATAACACCCCCCCATTACGTCATGCTTTAGAAATGTGGAAAATGGTCCGTTTTCAAATGTTTTATTTTTGAACGTCAGTTCACATTTGTAGGTGGATCATCAGTGTTAGAGCTAAAATTAGCATGTTTAAAGTGATTTTCATGCTTCCAGGGGCCCAAAACACAAGATTTATGGAATGGTTAAAAGTGCATGAAAATGGCCAATTTACTCACTCTGAGTTCTCAAAAAGGGTTTCTTCACCCCGGGAAGTTAATTAAATACCATTTGGAGGCATTTAATGTTCGAGCAAAAATGGCTGATTTTCGACAAAAGAGATAACACCCCCCCATTACGTCATGCTTCAGAAATGTGGAAAATGGTCCGTTTTCAAATGTTTTATTTTTGAACGTCAGTTCACATTTGTAGGTGGATCATCAGTGTTAGAGCTAAAATTAGCATGTTTAAAGTGATTTTCATGCTTCCAGGGGCCCAAAACACAAGATTTATGGAATGGTTAAAAGTGCATGAAAATGGCCAATTTACTCACTCTGAGTTCTCAAAAAGGGTTTCTTCACCCCGGGAAGTTAATTAAATACCATTTGGAGGCATTTAATGTTCGAGCAAAAACGGCTGATTTTCGACAAAAGAGATAACACCCCCCCATTACGTCATGCTTCAGAAATGTGGAAAATGGTCCGTTTTCAAATGTTTTATTTTTGAACGTCAGTTCACATTTGTAGGTGGATCATCAGTGTTAGAGCTAAAATTAGCATGTTTAAAGTGATTTTCATGCTTCCAGGGGCCCAAAACACAAGATTTATGGAATGGTTAAAAGTGCATGAAAATGGCCAATTTACTCACTCTGAGTTCTCAAAAAGGGTTTCTTCACCCCGGGAAGTTAATTAAATACCATTTGGAGGCATTTAATGTTCGAGCAAAAACGGCTGATTTTCGACAAAAGAGATAACACCCCCCCATTACGTCATGCTTCAGAAATGTGGAAAATGGTCCGTTTTCAAATGTTTTATTTTTGAACGTCAGTTCACATTTGTAGGTGGATCATCAGTGTTAGAGCTAAAATTAGCATGTTTAAAGTGATTTTCATGCTTCCAGGGGCTCGGGAAGTTAATTAAATACCATTTGGAGGCATTTAATGTTCGAGCAAAAACGGCTGATTTTCGACAAAAGAGATAACACCCCCCCATTACGTCATGCTTCAGAAATGTGGAAAATGGTCCATTTTCAAATGTTTTATTTTTGAACGTCAGTTCACATTTGTAGGTGGATCATCAGTGTTAGAGCTAAAATTAGCATGTTTAAAGTGATTTTCATGCTTCCAGGGGCTCGGGAAGTTAATTAAATACCATTTGGAGGCATCTAATGTTCGAGCAAAAACGGCTGATTTTCGACAAAAGAGATAACACCCCCCCATTACGTCATGCTTCAGAAATGTGGAAAATGGTCCGTTTTCAAATGTTTTATTTTTGAACGTCAGTTCACATTTGTAGGTGGATCATCAGTGTTAGAGCTAAAATTAGCATGTTTAAAGTGATTTTCATGCTTCCAGGGGCCCAAAACACAAGATTTATGGAATGGTTAAAAGTGCATGAAAATGGCCAATTTACTCACTCTGAGTTCTCAAAAAGGGTTTCTTCACCCCGGGAAGTTAATTAAATACCATTTGGAGGCATTTAATGTTCGAGCAAAAACGGCTGATTTTCGACAAAAGAGATAACACCCCCCCATTACGTCATGCTTCAGAAATGTGGAAAATGGTCCGTTTTCAAATGTTTTATTTTTGAACGTCAGTTCACATTTGTAGGTGGATCATCAGTGTTAGAGCTAAAATTAGCATGTTTAAAGTGATTTTCATGCTTCCAGGGGCCCAAAACACAAGATTTATGGAATGGTTAAAAGTGCATGAAAATGGCCAATTTACTCACTCTGAGTTCTCAAAAAGGGTTTCTTCACCCCGGGAAGTTAATTAAATACCATTTGGAGGCATTTAATGTTCGAGCAAAAACGGCTGATTTTCGACAAAAGAGATAACACCCCCCCATTACGTCATGCTTCAGAAATGTGGAAAATGGTCCGTTTTCAAATGTTTTATTTTTGAACGTCAGTTCACATTTGTAGGTGGATCATCAGTGTTAGAGCTAAAATTAGCATGTTTAAAGTGATTTTCATGCTTCCAGGGGCCCAAAACACAAGATTTATGGAATGGTTAAAAGTGCATGAAAATGGCCAATTTACTCACTCTGAGTTCTCAAAAAGGGTTTCTTCACCCCGGGAAGTTAATTAAATACCATTTGGAGGCATTTAATGTTCGAGCAAAAACGGCTGATTTTCGACAAAAGAGATAACACCCCCCCATTTCGTCATGCTTCAGAAATGTGGAAAATGGTCCGTTTTCAAATGTTTTATTTTTGAACGTCAGTTCACATTTGTAGGTGGATCATCAGTGTTAGAGCTAAAATTAGCATGTTTAAAGTGATTTTCATGCTTCCAGGGGCTCGGGAAGTTAATTAAATACCATTTGGAGGCATTTAATGTTCGAGCAAAAACGGCTGATTTTCGACAAAAGAGATAACACCCCCCCATTACGTCATGCTTCAGAAATGTGGAAAATGGTCTGTTTTCAAATGTTTTATTTTTGAACGTCAGTTCACATTTGTAGGTGGATCATCAGTGTTAGAGCTAAAATTAGCATGTTTAAAGTGATTTTCATGCTTCCAGGGGCTCGGGAAGTTAATTAAATACCATTTGGAGGCATTTAATGTTCGAGCAAAAACGGCTGATTTTCGACAAAAGAGATAACACCCCCCCATTACGTCATGCTTCAGAAATGTGGAAAATGGTCCGTTTTCAAATGTTTTATTTTTGAACGTCAGTTCACATTTGTAGGTGGATCATCAGTGTTAGAGCTAAAATTAGCATGTTTAAAGTGATTTTCATGCTTCCAGGGGCTCGGGAAGTTAATTAAATACCATTTGGAGGCATTTAATGTTCGAGCAAAAACGGCTGATTTTCGACAAAAGAGATAACACCCCCCCATTACATCATGCTTCAGAAATGTGGAAAATGGTCCGTTTTCAAATGTTTTATTTTTGAACGTCAGTTCACATTTGTAGGTGGATCATCAGTGTTAGAGCTAAAATTAGCATGTTTAAAGTGATTTTCATGCTTCCAGGGGCCCAAAACACAAGATTTATGGAATGGTTAAAAGTGCATGAAAATGGCCAATTTACTCACTCTGAGTTCTCAAAAAGGGTTTCTTCACCCCGGGAAGTTAATTAAATACCATTTGGAGGCATTTAATGTTCGAGCAAAAACGGCTGATTTTCGACAAAAGAGATAACACCCCCCCATTACGTCATGCTTCAGAAATGTGGAAAATGGTCCGTTTTCAAATGTTTTATTTTTGAACGTCAGTTCACATTTGTAGGTGGATCGTCAGTGTTAGAGCTAAAATTAGCATGTTTAAAGTGATTTTCATGCTTCCAGGGGCTCGGGAAGTTAATTAAATACCATTTGGAGGCATTTAATGTTCGAGCAAAAACAGCTGATTTTCGACAAAAGAGATAACACCCCCCCATTACGTCATGCTTCAGAAATGTGGAAAATGGTCCATTTTCAAATGTTTTATTTTTGAACGTCAGTTCACATTTGTAGGTGGATCATCAGTGTTAGAGCTAAAATTAGCATGTTTAAAGTGATTTTCATGCTTCCAGGGGCCCAAAACACAAGATTTATTGAATGGTTAAAAGTGCATGAAAATGGCCAATTTACTCACTCTGAGTTCTCAAAAAGGGTTTCTTCACCCCGGGAAGTTAATTAAATACCATTTGGAGGCATTTAATGTTCGAGCAAAAACGGCTGATTTTCGACAAAAGAGATAACACCCCCCCATTACGTCATGCTTCAGAAATGTGGAAAATGGTCCGTTTTCAAATGTTTTATTTTTGAACGTCAGTTCACATTTGTAGGTGGATCATCAGTGTTAGAGCTAAAATTAGCATGTTTAAAGTGATTTTTATGCTTCCAGGGGCTCGGGAAGTTAATTAAATACCATTTGGAGGCATTTAATGTTCGAGCAAAAACGGCTGATTTTCGACAAAAGAGATAACACCCCCCCATTACGTCATGCTTCAGAAATGTGGAAAATGGTCCGTTTTCAAATGTTTTATTTTTGAACGTCAGTTCACATTTGTAGGTGGATCATCAGTGTTAGAGCTAAAATTAGCATGTTTAAAGTGATTTTCATGCTTCCAGGGGCTCGGGAAGTTAATTAAATACCATTTGGAGGCATTTAATGTTCGAGCAAAAACGGCTGATTTTCGACAAAAGAGATAACACCCCCCCATTACGTCATGCTTCAGAAATGTGGAAAATGGTCCGTTTTCAAATGTTTTATTTTTGAACGTCAGTTCACATTTGTAGGTGGATCATCAGTGTTAGAGCTAAAATTAGCATGTTTAAAGTGATTTTCATGCTTCCAGGGGCCCAAAACACAAGATTTATGGAATGGTTAAAAGTGCATGAAAATGGCCAATTTACTCACTCTGAGTTCTCAAAAAGGGTTTCTTCACCCCGGGAAGTTAATTAAATACCATTTGGAGGCATTTAATGTTCGAGCAAAAACGGCTGATTTTCGACAAAAGAGATAACACCCCCCCATTACGTCATGCTTCAGAAATGTGGAAAATGGTCCGTTTTCAAATGTTTTATTTTTGAACGTCAGTTCACATTTGTAGGTGGATCATCAGTGTTAGAGCTAAAATTAGCATGTTTAAAGTGATTTTCATGCTTCCAGGGGCCCAAAACACAAGATTTATGGAATGGTTAAAAGTGCATGAAAATGGCCAATTTACTCACTCTGAGTTCTCAAAAAGGGTTTCTTCACCCCGGGAAGTTAATTAAATACCATTTGGAGGCATTTAATGTTCGAGCAAAAACGGCTGATTTTCGACAAAAGAGATAACACCCCCCCATTACGTCATGCTTCAGAAATGTGGAAAATGGTCCGTTTTCAAATGTTTTATTTTTGAACGTCAGTTCACATTTGTAGGTGGTTCATCAGTGTTAGAGCTAAAATTAGCATGTTTAAAGTGATTTTCATGCTTCCAGGGGCTCGGGAAGTTAATTAAATACCATTTGGAGGCATTTAATGTTCGAGCAAAAACGGCTGATTTTCGACAAAAGAGATAACACCCCCCCATTACGTCATGCTTCAGAAATGTGGAAAATGGTCCGTTTTCAAATGTTTTATTTTTGAACGTCAGTTCACATTTGTAGGTGGATCATCAGTGTTAGAGCTAAAATTAGCATGTTTAAAGTGATTTTCATGCTTCCAGGGGCTCGGGAAGTTAATTAAATACCATTTGGAGGCATTTAATGTTCGAGCAAAAACGGCTGATTTTCGACAAAAGAGATAACACCCCCCCATTACGTCATGCTTCAGAAATGTGGAAAATGGTCCGTTTTCAAATGTTTTATTTTTGAACGTCAGTTCACATTTGTAGGTGGATCATCAGTGTTAGAGCTAAAATTAGCATGTTTAAAGTGATTTTCATGCTTCCAGGGGCCCAAAACACAAGATTTATGGAATGGTTAAAAGTGCATGAAAATGGCCAATTTACTCACTCTGAGTTCTCAAAAAGGGTTTCTTCACCCCGGGAAGTTAATTAAATACCATTTGGAGGCATTTAATGTTCGAGCAAAAACGGCTGATTTTCGACAAAAGAGATAACACCCCCCCATTACGTCATGCTTCAGAAATGTGGAAAATGGTCCGTTTTCAAATGTTTTATTTTTGAACGTCAGTTCACATTTGTAGGTGGATCATCAGTGTTAGAGCTAAAATTAGCATGTTTAAAGTGATTTTCATGCTTCCAGGGGCTCGGGAAGTTAATTAAATACCATTTGGAGGCATTTAATGTTCGAGCAAAAACGGCTGATTTTCGACAAAAGAGATAACACCCCCCCATTACGTCATGCTTCAGAAATGTGGAAAATGGTCCGTTTTCAAATGTTTTATTTTTGAACGTCAGTTCACATTTGTAGGTGGATCATCAGTGTTAGAGCTAAAATTAGCATGTTTAAAGTGATTTTCATGCTTCCAGGGGCTCGGGAAGTTAATTAAATACCATTTGGAGGCATTTAATGTTCGAGCAAAAACGGCTGATTTTCGACAAAAGAGATAACACCCCCCCATTACGTCATGCTTCAGAAATGTGGAAAATGGTCCGTTTTCAAATGTTTTATTTTTGAACGTCAGTTCACATTTGTAGGTGGATCATCAGTGTTAGAGCTAAAATTAGCATGTTTAAAGTGATTTTCATTCTTCCAGGGGCCCAAAACACAAGATTTATGGAATGGTTAAAAGTGCATGAAAATGGCCAATTTACTCACTCTGAGTTCTCAAAAAGGGTTTCTTCACCCCGGGAAGTTAATTAAATACCATTTGGAGGCATTTAATGTTCGAGCAAAAACGGCTGATTTTCGACAAAAGAGATAACACCCCCCCATTACGTCATGCTTCAGAAATGTGGAAAATGGTCCGTTTTCAAATGTTTTATTTTTGAACGTCAGTTCACATTTGTAGGTGGATCATCAGTGTTAGAGCTAAAATTAGCATGTTTAAAGTGATTTTCATGCTTCCAGGGGCCCAAAACACAAGATTTATGGAATGGTTAAAAGTGCATGAAAATGGCCAATTTACTCACTCTGAGTTCTCAAAAAGGGTTTCTTCACCCCTGGAAGTTAATTAAATACCATTTGGAGGCATTTAATGTTCGAGCAAAAACGGCTGATTTTCGACAAAAGAGATAACACCCCCCCATTACGTCATGCTTCAGAAATGTGGAAAATGGTCCGTTTTCAAATGTTTTATTTTTGAACGTCAGTTCACATTTGTAGGTGGATCATCAGTGTTAGAGCTAAAATTAGCATGTTTAAAGTGATTTTCATGCTTCCAGGGGCTCTGGAAGTTAATTAAATACCATTTGGAGGCATTTAATGTTCGAGCAAAAACGGCTGATTTTCGACAAAAGAGATAACACCGCCCCATTACGTCATGCTTCAGAAATGTGGAAAATGGTCCGTTTTCAAATGTTTTATTTTTGAACGTCAGTTCACATTTGTAGGTGGATCATCAGTGTTAGAGCTAAAATTAGCATGTTTAAAGTGATTTTCATGCTTCCAGGGGCTCGGGAAGTTAATTAAATACCATTTGGAGGCATTTAATGTTCGAGCAAAAACGGCTGATTTTCGACAAAAGAGATAACACCCCCCCATTACGTCATGCTTCAGAAATGTGGAAAATGGTCCGTTTTCAAATGTTTTATTTTTGAACGTCAGTTCACATTTGTAGGTGGATCATCAGTGTTAGAGCTAAAATTAGCATGTTTAAAGTGATTTTCATGCTTCCAGGGGCTCGGGAAGTTAATTAAATACCATTTGGAGGCATTTAATGTTCGAGCAAAAACGGCTGATTTTCGACAAAAGAGATAACACCCCCCCATTACGTCATGCTTCAGAAATGTGGAAAATGGTCCGTTTTCAAATGTTTTATTTTTGAACGTCAGTTCACATTTGTAGGTGGATCATCAGTGTTAGAGCTAAAATTAGCATGTTTAAAGTGATTTTCATGCTTCCAGGGGCCCAAAACACAAGATTTATGGAATGGTTAAAAGTGCATGAAAATGGCCAATTTACTCACTCTGAGTTCTCAAAAAGGGTTTCTTCACCCCGGGAAGTTAATTAAATACCATTTGGAGGCATTTAATGTTCGAGCAAAAACGGCTGATTTTCGACAAAAGAGATAACACCCCCCCATTACGTCATGCTTCAGAAATGTGGAAAATGGTCCGTTTTCAAATGTTTTATTTTTGAACGTCAGTTCACATTTGTAGGTGGATCATCAGTGTTAGAGCTAAAATTAGCATGTTTAAAGTGATTTTCATGCTTCCAGGGGCTCGGGAAGTTAATTAAATACCATTTGGAGGCATTTAATGTTCGAGCAAAAACGGCTGATTTTCGACAAAAGAGATAACACCCCCCCATTACGTCATGCTTCAGAAATGTGGAAAATGGTCCGTTTTCAAATGTTTTATTTTTGAACGTCAGTTCACATTTGTAGGTGGATCATCAGTGTTAGAGCTAAAATTAGCATGTTTAAAGTGATTTTCATGCTTCCAGGGGCTCGGGAAGTTAATTAAATACCATTTGGAGGCATTTAATGTTCGAGCAAAAACGGCCGATTTTCGACAAAAGAGATAACACCCCCCCATTACGTCATGCTTCAGAAATGTGGAAAATGGTCCGTTTTCAAATGTTTTATTTTTGAACGTCAGTTCATATTTGTAGGTGGATCATCAGTGTTAGAGCTAAAATTAGCATGTTTAAAGTGATTTTCATGCTTCCAGGGGCTCGGGAAGTTAATTAAATACCATTTGGAGGCATTTAATGTTCGAGCAAAAACGGCTGATTTTCGACAAAAGAGATAACACCCCCCCATTACGTCATGCTTCAGAAATGTGGAAAATGGTCCGTTTTCAAATGTTTTATTTTTGAACGTCAGTTCACATTTGTAGGTGGATCATCAGTGTTAGAGCTAAAATTAGCATGTTTAAAGTGATTTTCATGCTTCCAGGGGCTCGGGAAGTTAATTAAATACCATTTGGAGGCATTTAATGTTCGAGCAAAAACGGCTGATTTTCGACAAAAGAGATAACACCCCCCCATTACGTCATGCTTCAGAAATGTGGAAAATGGTCCGTTTTCAAATGTTTTATTTTTGATCGTCAGTTCACATTTGTAGGTGGATCATCAGTGTTAGAGCTAAAATTAGCATGTTTAAAGTGATTTTCATGCTTCCAGGGGCTCGGGAAGTTAATTAAATACCATTTGGAGGCATTTAATGTTCGAGCAAAAACGGCTGATTTTCGACAAAAGAGATAACACCCCCCCATTACGTCATGCTTCAGAAATGTGGAAAATGGTCCGTTTTCAAATGTTTTATTTTTGAACGTCAGTTCACATTTGTAGGTGGATCATCAGTGTTAGAGCTAAAATTAGCATGTTTAAAGTGATTTTCATGCTTCCAGGGGCTCGGGAAGTTAATTAAATACCATTTGGAGGCATTTAATGTTCGAGCAAAAACGGCTGATTTTCGACAAAAGAGATAACACCCCCCCATTACGTCATGCTTCAGAAATGTGGAAAATGGTCCGTTTTCAAATGTTTTATTTTTGAACGTCAGTTCACATTTGTAGGTGGATCATCAGTGTTAGAGCTAAAATTAGCATGTTTAAAGTGATTTTCATGCTTCCAGGGGCTCGGGAAGTTAATTAAATACCATTTGGAGGCATTTAATGTTCGAGCAAAAACGGCTGATTTTCGACAAAAGAGATAACACCCCCCCATTACGTCATGCTTCAGAAATGTGGAAAATGGTCCGTTTTCAAATGTTTTATTTTTGAACGTCAGTTCACATTTGTAGGTGGATCATCAGTGTTAGAGCTAAAATTAGCATGTTTAAAGTGATTTTCATGCTTCCAGGGGCCCAAAACACAAGATTTATGGAATGGTTAAAAGTGCATGAAAATGGCCAATTTACTCACTCTGAGTTCTCAAAAAGGGTTTCTTCACCCCGGGAAGTTAATTAAATACCATTTGGAGGCATTTAATGTTCGAGCAAAAACGGCTGATTTTCGACAAAAGAGATAACACCCCCCCATTACGTCATGCTTCAGAAATGTGGAAAATGGTCCGTTTTCAAATGTTTTATTTTTGAACGTCAGTTCACATTTGTAGGTGGATCATCAGTGTTAGAGCTAAAATTAGCATGTTTAAAGTGATTTTCATGCTTCCAGGGGCTCGGGAAGTTAATTAAATACCATTTGGAGGCATTTAATGTTCGAGCAAAAACGGCTGATTTTCGACAAAAGAGATAACACCCCCCCATTACGTCATGCTTCAGAAATGTGGAAAATGGTCCGTTTTCAAATGTTTTATTTTTGAACGTCAGTTCACATTTGTAGGTGGATCATCAGTGTTAGAGCTAAAATTAGCATGTTTAAAGTGATTTTCATGCTTCCAGGGGCTCGGGAAGTTAATTAAATACCATTTGGAGGCATTTAATGTTCGAGCAAAAACGGCCGATTTTCGACAAAAGAGATAACACCCCCCCATTACGTCATGCTTCAGAAATGTGGAAAATGGTCCGTTTTCAAATGTTTTATTTTTGAACGTCAGTTCATATTTGTAGGTGGATCATCAGTGTTAGAGCTAAAATTAGCATGTTTAAAGTGATTTTCATGCTTCCAGGGGCTCGGGAAGTTAATTAAATACCATTTGGAGGCATTTAATGTTCGAGCAAAAACGGCTGATTTTCGACAAAAGAGATAACACCCCCCCATTACGTCATGCTTCAGAAATGTGGAAAATGGTCCGTTTTCAAATGTTTTATTTTTGAACGTCAGTTCACATTTGTAGGTGGATCATCAGTGTTAGAGCTAAAATTAGCATGTTTAAAGTGATTTTCATGCTTCCAGGGGCTCGGGAAGTTAATTAAATACCATTTGGAGGCATTTAATGTTCGAGCAAAAACGGCTGATTTTCGACAAAAGAGATAACACCCCCCCATTACGTCATGCTTCAGAAATGTGGAAAATGGTCCGTTTTCAAATGTTTTATTTTTGAACGTCAGTTCACATTTGTAGGTGGATCATCAGTGTTAGAGCTAAAATTAGCATGTTTAAAGTGATTTTCATGCTTCCAGGGGCTCGGGAAGTTAATTAAATACCATTTGGAGGCATTTAATGTTCGAGCAAAAACGGCTGATTTTCGACAAAAGAGATAACACCCCCCCATTACGTCATGCTTCAGAAATGTGGAAAATGGTCCGTTTTCAAATGTTTTATTTTTGAACGTCAGTTCACATTTGTAGGTGGATCATCAGTGTTAGAGCTAAAATTAGCATGTTTAAAGTGATTTTCATGCTTCCAGGGGCTCGGGAAGTTAATTAAACACCATTTGGAGGCATTTAATGTTCGAGCAAAAACGGCTGATTTTCGACAAAAGAGATAACACCCCCCCATTACGTCATGCTTCAGAAATGTGGAAAATGGTCCGTTTTCAAATGTTTTATTTTTGAACGTCAGTTCACATTTGTAGGTGGATCATCAGTGTTAGAGCTAAAATTAGCATGTTTAAAGTGATTTTCATGCTTCCAGGGGCTCGGGAAGTTAATTAAATACCATTTGGAGGCATTTAATGTTCGAGCAAAAACGGCTGATTTTCGACAAAAGAGATAACACCCCCCCATTACGTCATGCTTCAGAAATGTGGAAAATGGTCCGTTTTCAAATGTTTTATTTTTGAACGTCAGTTCACATTTGTAGGTGGATCATCAGTGTTAGAGCTAAAATTAGCATGTTTAAAGTGATTTTCATGCTTCCAGGGGCTCGGGAAGTTAATTAAATACCATTTGGAGGCATTTAATGTTCGAGCAAAAACGGCTGATTTTCGACAAAAGAGATAACACCCCCCCATTACGTCATGCTTCAGAAATGTGGAAAATGGTCCGTTTTCAAATGTTTTATTTTTGAACGTCAGTTCACATTTGTAGGTGGATCATCAGTGTTAGAGCTAAAATTAGCATGTTTAAAGTGATTTTCATGCTTCCAGGGGCTCGGGAAGTTAATTAAATACCATTTGGAGGCATTTAATGTTCGAGCAAAAACGGCTGATTTTCGACAAAAGAGATAACACCCCCCCATTACGTCATGCTTCAGAAATGTGGAAAATGGTCCGTTTTCAAATGTTTTATTTTTGAACGTCAGTTCACATTTGTAGGTGGATCATCAGTGTTAGAGCTAAAATTAGCATGTTTAAAGTGATTTTCATGCTTCCAGGGGCTCGGGAAGTTAATTAAATACCATTTGGAGGCATTTAATGTTCAAGCAAAAACGGCTGATTTTCGACAAAAGAGATAACACCCCCCCATTACGTCATGCTTCAGAAATGTGGAAAATGGTCCGTTTTCAAATGTTTTATTTTTGAACGTCAGTTCACATTTGTAGGTGGATCATCAGTGTTAGAGCTAAAATTAGCATGTTTAAAGTGATTTTCATGCTTCCAGGGGCCCAAAACACAAGATTTATGGAATGGTTAAAAGTGCATGAAAATGGCCAATTTACTCACTCTGAGTTCTCAAAAAGGGTTTCTTCACCCCGGGAAGTTAATTAAATACCATTTGGAGGCATTTAATGTTCGAGCAAAAACGGCTGATTTTCGACAAAAGAGATAACACCCCCCCATTACGTCATGCTTCAGAAATGTGGAAAATGGTCCATTTTCAAATGTTTTATTTTTGAACGTCAGTTCACATTTGTAGGTGGATCATCAGTGTTAGAGCTAAAATCAGCATGTTTAAAGTGATTTTCATGCTTCCAGGGGCCCAAAACACAAGATTTATGGAATGGTTAAAAGTGCATGAAAATGGCCAATTTACTCACTCTGAGTTCTCAAAAAGGGTTTCTTCACCCCGGGAAGTTAATTAAATACCATTTGGAGGCATTTAATGTTCGAGCAAAAACGGCTGATTTTCGACAAAAGAGATAACACCCCCCCATTACGTCATGCTTCAGAAATGTGGAAAATGGTCCGTTTTCAAATGTTTTATTTTTGAACGTCAGTTCACATTTGTAGGTGGATCATCAGTGTTAGAGCTAAAATTAGCATGTTTAAAGTGATTTTCATGCTTCCAGGGGCTCGGGAAGTTAATTAAATACCATTTGGAGGCATTTAATGTTCGAGCAAAAACGGCTGATTTTCGACAAAAGAGATAACACCCCCCCATTACGTCATGCTTCAGAAATGTGGAAAATGGTCCGTTTTCAAATGTTTTATTTTTGAACGTCAGTTCACATTTGTAGGTGGATCATCAGTGTTAGAGCTAAAATTAGCATGTTTAAAGTGATTTTCATGCTTCCAGGGGCCCAAAACACAAGATTTATGGAATGGTTAAAAGTGCATGAAAATGGCCAATTTACTCACTCTGAGTTCTCAAAAAGGGTTTCTTCACCCCGGGAAGTTAATTAAATACCATTTGGAGGCATTTAATGTTCGAGCAAAAACGGCTGATTTTCGACAAAAGAGATAACACCCCCCCATTACGTCATGCTTCAGAAATGTGGAAAATGGTTCGTTTTCAAATGTTTTATTTTTGAACGTCAGTTCACATTTGTAGGTGGATCATCAGTGTTAGAGCTAAAATTAGCATGTTTAAAGTGATTTTCATGCTTCCAGGGGCCCAAAACACAAGATTTATGGAATGGTTAAAAGTGCATGAAAATGGCCAATTTACTCACTCTGAGTTCTCAAAAAGGGTTTCTTCACCCCGGGAAGTTAATTAAATACCATTTGGAGGCATTTAATGTTCGAGCAAAAACGGCTGATTTTCGACAAAAGAGATAACACCCCCCCATTACGTCATGCTTCAGAAATGTGGAAAATGGTCCGTTTTCAAATGTTTTATTTTTGAACGTCAGTTCACATTTGTAGGTGGATCATCAGTGTTAGAGCTAAAATTAGCATGTTTAAAGTGATTTTCATGCTTCCAGGGGCTCGGGAAGTTAATTAAATACCATTTGGAGGCATTTAATGTTCGAGCAAAAACGGCTGATTTTCGACAAAAGAGATAACACCCCCCCATTACGTCATGCTTCAGAAATGTGGAAAATGGTCCGTTTTCAAATGTTTTATTTTTGAACGTCAGTTCACATTTGTAGGTGGATCATCAGTGTTAGAGCTAAAATTAGCATGTTTAAAGTGATTTTCATGCTTCCAGGGGCTCGGGAAGTTAATTAAATACCATTTGGAGGCATTTAATGTTCGAGCAAAAACGGCTGATTTTCGACAAAAGAGATAACACCCCCCCATTACGTCATGCTTCAGAAATGTGGAAAATGGTCCGTTTTCAAATGTTTTATTTTTGAACGTCAGTTCACATTTGTAGGTGGATCATCAGTGTTAGAGCTAAAATTAGCATGTTTAAAGTGATTTTCATGCTTCCAGGGGCTCGGGAAGTTAATTAAATACCATTAGGAGGCATTTAATGTTCGAGCAAAAACGGCTGATTTTCGACAAAAGAGATAACACCCCCCCATTACGTCATGCTTCAGAAATGTGGAAAATGGTCCGTTTTCAAATGTTTTATTTTTGAACGTCAGTTCACATTTGTAGGTGGATCATCAGTGTTAGAGCTAAAATTAGCATGTTTAAAGTGATTTTCATGCTTCCAGGGGCTCGGGAAGTTAATTAAATACCATTTGGAGGCATTTAATGTTCGAGCAAAAACGGCTGATTTTCGACAAAAGAGATAACACCCCCCCATTACGTCATGCTTCAGAAATGTGGAAAATGGTCCGTTTTCAAATGTTTTATTTTTGAACGTCAGTTCACATTTGTAGGTGGATCATCAGTGTTAGAGCTAAAATTAGCATGTTTAAAGTGATTTTCATGCTTCCAGGGGCTCGGGAAGTTAATTAAATACCATTTGGAGGCATTTAATGTTCGAGCAAAAACGGCTGATTTTCGACAAAAGAGATAACACCCCCCCATTACGTCATGCTTCAGAAATGTGGAAAATGGTCCGTTTTCAAATGTTTTATTTTTGAACGTCAGTTCACATTTGTAGGTGGATCATCAGTGTTAAAGCTAAAATTAGCATGTTTAAAGTGATTTTCATGCTTCCAGGGGCTCGGGAAGTTAATTAAATACCATTTGGAGGCATTTAATGTTCGAGCAAAAACGGCTGATTTTCGACAAAAGAGATAACACCCCCCCATTACGTCATGCTTCAGAAATGTGGAAAATGGTCCGTTTTCAAATGTTTTATTTTTGAACGTCAGTTCACATTTGTAGGTGGATCATCAGTGTTAGAGCTAAAATTAGCATGTTTAAAGTGATTTTCATGCTTCCAGGGGCTCGGGAAGTTAATTAAATACCATTTGGAGGCATTTAATGTTCAAGCAAAAACGGCTGATTTTCGACAAAAGAGATAACACCCCCCCATTACGTCATGCTTCAGAAATGTGGAAAATGGTCCGTTTTCAAATGTTTTATTTTTGAACGTCAGTTCACATTTGTAGGTGGATCATCAGTGTTAGAGCTAAAATTAGCATGTTTAAAGTGATTTTCATGCTTCCAGGGGCCCAAAACACAAGATTTATGGAATGGTTAAAAGTGCATGAAAATGGCCAATTTACTCACTCTGAGTTCTCAAAAAGGGTTTCTTCACCCCGGGAAGTTAATTAAATACCATTTGGAGGCATTTAATGTTCGAGCAAAAACGGCTGATTTTCGACAAAAGAGATAACACCCCCCCATTACGTCATGCTTCAGAAATGTGGAAAATGGTCCATTTTCAAATGTTTTATTTTTGAACGTCAGTTCACATTTGTAGGTGGATCATCAGTGTTAGAGCTAAAATTAGCATGTTTAAAGTGATTTTCATGCTTCCAGGGGCCCAAAACACAAGATTTATGGAATGGTTAAAAGTGCATGAAAATGGCCAATTTACTCACTCTGAGTTCTCAAAAAGGGTTTCTTCACCCCGGGAAGTTAATTAAATACCATTTGGAGGCATTTAATGTTCGAGCAAAAACGGCTGATTTTCGACAAAAGAGATAACACCCCCCCATTACGTCATGCTTCAGAAATGTGGAAAATGGTCCGTTTTCAAATGTTTTATTTTTGAACGTCAGTTCACATTTGTAGGTGGATCATCAGTGTTAGAGCTAAAATTAGCATGTTTAAAGTGATTTTCATGCTTCCAGGGGCTCGGGAAGTTAATTAAATACCATTTGGAGGCATTTAATGTTCGAGCAAAAACGGCTGATTTTCGACAAAAGAGATAACACCCCCCCATTACGTCATGCTTCAGAAATGTGGAAAATGGTCCGTTTTCAAATGTTTTATTTTTGAACGTCAGTTCACATTTGTAGGTGGATCATCAGTGTTAGAGCTAAAATTAGCATGTTTAAAGTGATTTTCATGCTTCCAGGGGCCCAAAACACAAGATTTATGGAATGGTTAAAAGTGCATGAAAATGGCCAATTTACTCACTCTGAGTTCTCAAAAAGGGTTTCTTCACCCCGGGAAGTTAATTAAATACCATTTGGAGGCATTTAATGTTCGAGCAAAAACGGCTGATTTTCGACAAAAGAGATAACACCCCCCCATTACGTCATGCTTCAGAAATGTGGAAAATGGTCCGTTTTCAAATGTTTTATTTTTGAACGTCAGTTCACATTTGTAGGTGGATCATCAGTGTTAGAGCTAAAATTAGCATGTTTAAAGTGATTTTCATGCTTCCAGGGGCCCAAAACACAAGATTTATGGAATGGTTAAAAGTGCATGAAAATGGCCAATTTACTCACTCTGAGTTCTCAAAAAGGGTTTCTTCACCCCGGGAAGTTAATTAAATACCATTTGGAGGCATTTAATGTTCGAGCAAAAACGGCTGATTTTCGACAAAAGAGATAACACCCCCCCATTACGTCATGCTTCAGAAATGTGGAAAATGGTCCGTTTTCAAATGTTTTATTTTTGAACGTCAGTTCACATTTGTAGGTGGATCATCAGTGTTAGAGCTAAAATTAGCATGTTTAAAGTGATTTTCATGCTTCCAGGGGCTCGGGAAGTTAATTAAATACCATTTGGAGGCATTTAATGTTCGAGCAAAAACGGCTGATTTTCGACAAAAGAGATAACACCCCCCCATTACGTCATGCTTCAGAAATGTGGAAAATGGTCCGTTTTCAAATGTTTTATTTTTGAACGTCAGTTCACATTTGTAGGTGGATCATCAGTGTTAGAGCTAAAATTAGCATGTTTAAAGTGATTTTCATGCTTCCAGGGGCTCGGGAAGTTAATTAAATACCATTTGGAGGCATTTAATGTTCGAGCAAAAACGGCTGATTTTCGACAAAAGAGATAACACCCCCCCATTACGTCATGCTTCAGAAATGTGGAAAATGGTCCGTTTTCAAATGTTTTATTTTTGAACGTCAGTTCACATTTGTAGGTGGATCATCAGTGTTAGAGCTAAAATTAGCATGTTTAAAGTGATTTTCATGCTTCCAGGGGCTCGGGAAGTTAATTAAATACCATTTGGAGGCATTTAATGTTCGAGCAAAAACGGCTGATTTTCGACAAAAGAGATAACACCCCCCCATTACGTCATGCTTCAGAAATGTGGAAAATGGTCCGTTTTCAAATGTTTTATTTTTGAACGTCAGTTCACATTTGTAGGTGGATCATCAGTGTTAGAGCTAAAATTAGCATGTTTAAAGTGATTTTCATGCTTCCAGGGGCTCGGGAAGTTAATTAAATACCATTTGGAGGCATTTAATGTTCGAGCAAAAACGGCTGATTTTCGACAAAAGAGATAACACCCCCCCATTACGTCATGCTTCAGAAATGTGGAAAATGGTCCGTTTTCAAATGTTTTATTTTTGAACGTCAGTTCACATTTGTAGGTGGATCATCAGTGTTAGAGCTAAAATTAGCATGTTTAAAGTGATTTTCATGCTTCCAGGGGCTCGGGAAGTTAATTAAATACCATTTGGAGGCATTTAATGTTCGAGCAAAAACGGCTGATTTTCGACAAAAGAGATAACACCCCCCCATTACGTCATGCTTCAGAAATGTGGAAAATGGTCCGTTTTCAAATGTTTTATTTTTGAACGTCAGTTCACATTTGTAGGTGGATCATCAGTGTTAGAGCTAAAATTAGCATGTTTAAAGTGATTTTCATGCTTCCAGGGGCTCGGGAAGTTAATTAAATACCATTTGGAGGCATTTAATGTTCGAGCAAAAACGGCTGATTTTCGACAAAAGAGATAACACCCCCCCATTACGTCATGCTTCAGAAATGTGGAAAATGGTCCGTTTTCAAATGTTTTATTTTTGAACGTCAGTTCACATTTGTAGGTGGATCATCAGTGTTAGAGCTAAAATTAGCATGTTTAAAGTGATTTTCATGCTTCCAGGGGCTCGGGAAGTTAATTAAATACCATTTGGAGGCATTTAATGTTCAAGCAAAAACGGCTGATTTTCGACAAAAGAGATAACACCCCCCCATTACGTCATGCTTCAGAAATGTGGAAAATGGTCCGTTTTCAAATGTTTTATTTTTGAACGTCAGTTCACATTTGTAGGTGGATCATCAGTGTTAGAGCTAAAATTAGCATGTTTAAAGTGATTTTCATGCTTCCAGGGGCCCAAAACACAAGATTTATGGAATGGTTAAAAGTGCATGAAAATGGCCAATTTACTCACTCTGAGTTCTCAAAAAGGGTTTCTTCACCCCGGGAAGTTAATTAAATACCATTTGGAGGCATTTAATGTTCGAGCAAAAACGGCTGATTTTCGACAAAAGAGATAACACCCCCCCATTACGTCATGCTTCAGAAATGTGGAAAATGGTCCATTTTCAAATGTTTTATTTTTGAACGTCAGTTCACATTTGTAGGTGGATCATCAGTGTTAGAGCTAAAATTAGCATGTTTAAAGTGATTTTCATGCTTCCAGGGGCCCAAAACACAAGATTTATGGAATGGTTAAAAGTGCATGAAAATGGCCAATTTACTCACTCTGAGTTCTCAAAAAGGGTTTCTTCACCCCGGGAAGTTAATTAAATACCATTTGGAGGCATTTAATGTTCGAGCAAAAACGGCTGATTTTCGACAAAAGAGATAACACCCCCCCATTACGTCATGCTTCAGAAATGTGGAAAATGGTCCGTTTTCAAATGTTTTATTTTTGAACGTCAGTTCACATTTGTAGGTGGATCATCAGTGTTAGAGCTAAAATTAGCATGTTTAAAGTGATTTTCATGCTTCCAGGGGCTCGGGAAGTTAATTAAATACCATTTGGAGGCATTTAATGTTCGAGCAAAAACGGCTGATTTTCGACAAAAGAGATAACACCCCCCCATTACGTCATGCTTCAGAAATGTGGAAAATGGTCCGTTTTCAAATGTTTTATTTTTGAACGTCAGTTCACATTTGTAGGTGGATCATCAGTGTTAGAGCTAAAATTAGCATGTTTAAAGTGATTTTCATGCTTCCAGGGGCCCAAAACACAAGATTTATGGAATGGTTAAAAGTGCATGAAAATGGCCAATTTACTCACTCTGAGTTCTCAAAAAGGGTTTCTTCACCCCGGGAAGTTAATTAAATACCATTTGGAGGCATTTAATGTTCGAGCAAAAACGGCTGATTTTCGACAAAAGAGATAACACCCCCCCATTACGTCATGCTTCAGAAATGTGGAAAATGGTCCGTTTTCAAATGTTTTATTTTTGAACGTCAGTTCACATTTGTAGGTGGATCATCAGTGTTAGAGCTAAAATTAGCATGTTTAAAGTGATTTTCATGCTTCCAGGGGCCCAAAACACAAGATTTATGGAATGGTTAAAAGTGCATGAAAATGGCCAATTTACTCACTCTGAGTTCTCAAAAAGGGTTTCTTCACCCCGGGAAGTTAATTAAATACCATTTGGAGGCATTTAATGTTCGAGCAAAAACGGCTGATTTTCGACAAAAGAGATAACACCCCCCCATTACGTCATGCTTCAGAAATGTGGAAAATGGTCCGTTTTCAAATGTTTTATTTTTGAACGTCAGTTCACATTTGTAGGTGGATCATCAGTGTTAGAGCTAAAATTAGCATGTTTAAAGTGATTTTCATGCTTCCAGGGGCTCGGGAAGTTAATTAAATACCATTTGGAGGCATTTAATGTTCGAGCAAAAACGGCTGATTTTCGACAAAAGAGATAACACCCCGCCATTACGTCATGCTTCAGAAATGTGGAAAATGGTCCGTTTTCAAATGTTTTATTTTTGAACGTCAGTTCACATTTGTAGGTGGATCATCAGTGTTAGAGCTAAAATTAGCATGTTTAAAGTGATTTTCATGCTTCCAGGGGCTCGGGAAGTTAATTAAATACCATTTGGAGGCATTTAATGTTCGAGCAAAAACGGCTGATTTTCGACAAAAGAGATAACACCCCCCCATTACGTCATGCTTCAGAAATGTGGAAAATGGTCCGTTTTCAAATGTTTTATTTTTGAACGTCAGTTCACATTTGTAGGTGGATCATCAGTGATAGAGCTAAAATTAGCATGTTTAAAGTGATTTTCATGCTTCCAGGGGCCCAAAACACAAGATTTATGGAATGGTTAAAAGTGCATGAAAATGGCCAATTTACTCACTCTGAGTTCTCAAAAAGGGTTTCTTCACCCCGGGAAGTTAATTAAATACCATTTGGAGGCATTTAATGTTCGAGCAAAAACGGCTGATTTTCGACAAAAGAGATAACACCCCCCCATTACGTCATGCTTCAGAAATGTGGAAAATGGTCCGTTTTCAAATGTTTTATTTTTGAACGTCAGTTCACATTTGTAGGTGGATCATCAGTGTTAGAGCTAAAATTAGCATGTTTAAAGTGATTTTCATGCTTCCAGGGGCTCGGGAAGTTAATTAAATACCATTTGGAGGCATTTAATGTTCGAGCAAAAACGGCTGATTTTCGACAAAAGAGATAACACCCCCCCATTACGTCATGCTTCAGAAATGTGGAAAATGGTCCGTTTTCAAATGTTTTATTTTTGAACGTCAGTTCACATTTGTAGGTGGATCATCAGTGTTAGAGCTAAAATTAGCATGTTTAAAGTGATTTTCATGCTTCCAGGGGCTCGGGAAGTTAATTAAATACCATTTGGAGGCATTTAATGTTCGAGCAAAAACGGCTGATTTTCGACAAAAGAGATAACACCCCCCCATTACGTCATGCTTCAGAAATGTGGAAAATGGTCCGTTTTCAAATGTTTTATTTTTGAACGTCAGTTCATATTTGTAGGTGGATCATCAGTGTTAGAGCTAAAATTAGCATGTTTAAAGTGATTTTCATGCTTCCAGGGGCTCGGGAAGTTAATTAAATACCATTTGGAGGCATTTAATGTTCGAGCAAAAACGGCTGATTTTCGACAAAAGAGATAACACCCCCCCATTACGTCATGCTTCAGAAATGTGGAAAATGGTCCGTTTTCAAATGTTTTATTTTTGAACGTCAGTTCACATTTGTAGGTGGATCATCAGTGTTAGAGCTAAAATTAGCATGTTTAAAGTGATTTTCATGCTTCCAGGGGCTCGGGAAGTTAATTAAATACCATTTGGAGGCATTTAATGTTCGAGCAAAAACGGCTGATTTTCGACAAAAGAGATAACACCCCCCCATTACGTCATGCTTCAGAAATGTGGAAAATGGTCCGTTTTCAAATGTTTTATTTTTGAACGTCAGTTCACATTTGTAGGTGGATCATCAGTGTTAGAGCTAAAATTAGCATGTTTAAAGTGATTTTCATGCTTCCAGGGGCTCGGGAAGTTAATTAAATACCATTTGGAGGCATTTAATGTTCGAGCAAAAACGGCTGATTTTCGACAAAAGAGATAACACCCCCCCATTACGTCATGCTTCAGAAATGTGGAAAATGGTCCGTTTTCAAATGTTTTATTTTTGAACGTCAGTTCACATTTGTAGGTGGATCATCAGTGTTAGAGCTAAAATTAGCATGTTTAAAGTGATTTTCATGCTTCCAGGGGCTCGGGAAGTTAATTAAATACCATTTGGAGGCATTTAATGTTCGAGCAAAAACGGCTGATTTTCGACAAAAGAGATAACACCCCCCCATTACGTCATGCTTCAGAAATGTGGAAAATGGTCCGTTTTCAAATGTTTTATTTTTGAACGTCAGTTCACATTTGTAGGTGGATCATCAGTGTTAGAGCTAAAATTAGCATGTTTAAAGTGATTTTCATGCTTCCAGGGGCCCAAAACACAAGATTTATGGAATGGTTAAAAGTGCATGAAAATGGCCAATTTACTCACTCTGAGTTCTCAAAAAGGGTTTCTTCACCCCGGGAAGTTAATTAAATACCATTTGGAGGCATTTAATGTTCGAGCAAAAACGGCTGATTTTCGACAAAAGAGATAACACCCCCCCATTACGTCATGCTTCAGAAATGTGGAAAATGGTCCATTTTCAAATGTTTTATTTTTGAACGTCAGTTCACATTTGTAGGTGGATCATCAGTGTTAGAGCTAAAATTAGCATGTTTAAAGTGATTTTCATGCTTCCAGGGGCCCAAAACACAAGATTTATGGAATGGTTAAAAGTGCATGAAAATGGCCAATTTACTCACTCTGAGTTCTCAAAAAGGGTTTCTTCACCCCGGGAAGTTAATTAAATACCATTTGGAGGCATTTAATGTTCGAGCAAAAACGGCTGATTTTCGACAAAAGAGATAACACCCCCCCATTACGTCATGCTTCAGAAATGTGGAAAATGGTCCGTTTTCAAATGTTTTATTTTTGAACGTCAGTTCACATTTGTAGGTGGATCATCAGTGTTAGAGCTAAAATTAGCATGTTTAAAGTGATTTTCATGCTTCCAGGGGCTCGGGAAGTTAATTAAATACCATTTGGAGGCATTTAATGTTCGAGCAAAAACGGCTGATTTTCGACAAAAGAGATAACACCCCCCCCATTACGTCATGCTTCAGAAATGTGGAAAATGGTCCGTTTTCAAATGTTTTATTTTTGAACGTCAGTTCACATTTGTAGGTGGATCATCAGTGTTAGAGCTAAAATTAGCATGTTTAAAGTGATTTTCATGCTTCCAGGGGCCCAAAACACAAGATTTATGGAATGGTTAAAAGTGCATGAAAATGGCCAATTTACTCACTCTGAGTTCTCAAAAAGGGTTTCTTCACCCCGGGAAGTTAATTAAATACCATTTGGAGGCATTTAATGTTCGAGCAAAAACGGCTGATTTTCGACAAAAGAGATAACACCCCCCCATTACGTCATGCTTCAGAAATGTGGAAAATGGTCCGTTTTCAAATGTTTTATTTTTGAACGTCAGTTCACATTTGTAGGTGGATCATCAGTGTTAGAGCTAAAATTAGCATGTTTAAAGTGATTTTCATGCTTCCAGGGGCCCAAAACACAAGATTTATGGAATGGTTAAAAGTGCATGAAAATGGCCAATTTACTCACTCTGAGTTCTCAAAAAGGGTTTCTTCACCCCGGGAAGTTAATTAAATACCATTTGGAGGCATTTAATGTTCGAGCAAAAACGGCTGATTTTCGACAAAAGAGATAACACCCCCCCATTACGTCATGCTTCAGAAATGTGGAAAATGGTCCGTTTTCAAATGTTTTATTTTTGAACGTCAGTTCACATTTGTAGGTGGATCATCAGTGTTAGAGCTAAAATTAGCATGTTTAAAGTGATTTTCATGCTTCCAGGGGCTCGGGAAGTTAATTAAATACCATTTGGAGGCATTTAATGTTCGAGCAAAAACGGCTGATTTTCGACAAAAGAGATAACACCCCCCCATTACGTCATGCTTCAGAAATGTGGAAAATGGTCCGTTTTCAAATGTTTTATTTTTGAACGTCAGTTCACATTTGTAGGTGGATCATCAGTGTTAGAGCTAAAATTAGCATGTTTAAAGTGATTTTCATGCTTCCAGGGGCTCGGGAAGTTAATTAAATACCATTTGGAGGCATTTAATGTTCGAGCAAAAACGGCTGATTTTCGACAAAAGAGATAACACCCCCCCATTACGTCATGCTTCAGAAATGTGGAAAATGGTCCGTTTTCAAATGTTTTATTTTTGAACGTCAGTTCACATTTGTAGGTGGATCATCAGTGTTAGAGCTAAAATTAGCATGTTTAAAGTGATTTTCATGCTTCCAGGGGCTCGGGAAGTTAATTAAATACCATTTGGAGGCATTTAATGTTCGAGCAAAAACGGCTGATTTTCGACAAAAGAGATAACACCCCCCCATTACGTCATGCTTCAGAAATGTGGAAAATCGTCCGTTTTCAAATGTTTTATTTTTGAACGTCAGTTCACATTTGTAGGTGGATCATCAGTGTTAGAGCTAAAATTAGCATGTTTAAAGTGATTTTCATGCTTCCAGGGGCTCGGGAAGTTAATTAAATACCATTTGGAGGCATTTAATGTTCGAGCAAAAACGGCTGATTTTCGACAAAAGAGATAACACCCCCCCATTACGTCATGCTTCAGAAATGTGGAAAATGGTCCGTTTTCAAATGTTTTATTTTTGAACGTCAGTTCACATTTGTAGGTGGATCATCAGTGTTAGAGCTAAAATTAGCATGTTTAAAGTGATTTTCATGCTTCCAGGGGCCCAAAACACAAGATTTATGGAATGGTTAAAAGTGCATGAAAATGGCCAATTTACTCACTCTGAGTTCTCAAAAAGGGTTTCTTCACCCCGGGAAGTTAATTAAATACCATTTGGAGGCATTTAATGTTCGAGCAAAAACGGCTGATTTTCGACAAAAGAGATAACACCCCCCCATTACGTCATGCTTCAGAAATGTGGAAAATGGTCCGTTTTCAAATGTTTTATTTTTGAGCGTCAGTTCACATTTGTAGGTGGATCATCAGTGTTAGAGCTAAAATTAGCATGTTTAAAGTGATTTTCATGCTTCCAGGGGCCCAAAACACAAGATTTATGGAATGGTTAAAAGTGCATGAAAATGGCCAATTTACTCACTCTGAGTTCTCAAAAAGGGTTTCTTCACCCCGGGAAGTTAATTAAATACCATTTGGAGGCATTTAATGTTCGAGCAAAAACGGCTGATTTTCGACAAAAGAGATAACACCCCCCCATTACGTCATGCTTCAGAAATGTGGAAAATGGTCCGTTTTCAAATGTTTTATTTTTGAACGTCAGTTCACATTTGTAGGTGGATCATCAGTGTTAGAGCTAAAATTAGCATGTTTAAAGTGATTTTCATGCTTCCAGGGGCTCGGGAAGTTAATTAAATACCATTTGGAGGCATTTAATGTTCGAGCAAAAACGGCTGATTTTCGACAAAAGAGATAACACCCCCCCATTACGTCATGCTTCAGAAATGTGGAAAATGGTCCGTTTTCAAATGTTTTATTTTTGAACGTCAGTTCACATTTGTAGGTGGATCATCAGTGTTAGAGCTAAAATTAGCATGTTTAAAGTGATTTTCATGCTTCCAGGGGCCCAAAACACAAGATTTATGGAATGGTTAAAAGTGCATGAAAATGGCCAATTTACTCACTCTGAGTTCTCAAAAAGGGTTTCTTCACCCCGGGAAGTTAATTAAATACCATTTGGAGGCATTTAATGTTCGAGCAAAAACGGCTGATTTTCGACAAAAGAGATAACACCCCCCCATTACGTCATGCTTCAGAAATGTGGAAAATGGTCCGTTTTCAAATGTTTTATTTTTGAACGTCAGTTCACATTTGTAGGTGGATCATCAGTGTTAGAGCTAAAATTAGCATGTTTAAAGTGATTTTCATGCTTCCAGGGGCCCAAAACACAAGATTTATGGAATGGTTAAAAGTGCATGAAAATGGCCAATTTACTCACTCTGAGTTCTCAAAAAGGGTTTCTTCACCCCGGGAAGTTAATTAAATACCATTTGGAGGCATTTAATGTTCGAGCAAAAACGGCTGATTTTCGACAAAAGAGATAACACCCCCCCATTACGTCATGCTTCAGAAATGTGGAAAATGGTCCGTTTTCAAATGTTTTATTTTTGAACGTCAGTTCACATTTGTAGGTGGATCATCAGTGTTAGAGCTAAAATTAGCATGTTTAAAGTGATTTTCATGCTTCCAGGGGCTCGGGAAGTTAATTAAATACCATTTGGAGGCATTTAATGTTCGAGCAAAAACGGCTGATTTTCGACAAAAGAGATGGAAAGGGGCGACCATTCGGTCCCCCCGAACGTATGGTTGAGTACCACGATCCCCCCGGGAAGCCATCTTGGGCGGGAGGCGAGCCTCGGCTGGTATGCCCGAAGCGGCGTAGCCGGGCGCGCCTTTTTCCCGCCCTGGAGTGGGCTGGCCTAGACACTGACGCGGCCGGCCACGCCCTTTGGGGCAGGCAGGGGCGGGTGTACGCCCGCCCTGAAGACGGATAAAAGGAGCAACAAGCCAAGAAAGCATCCTCTTGTTCCTGTGCTCTGAAGCTGCACCTCCTCGCTGCACGTGAGCTCGAGACGGAACGAAGAGCCAATTTTGAGCGTTATAATCTTCTTGTTTGTTTTACAGATACTCGGTCGGAGAATGCCTAAGAAGGTGGTGAAACGATTGACTACCGAACAGATGCTGCGAGTTCTCATGAAAGAGGTAACCGACCTAAAGAAGCGAATGGCGGAGAAAGACGAGGAAGGGGGGCCGAAACGTCCTCTGGCGGGAACAGCTCCAGGGGGAAAAGGCAAGAGGCCCAGGAGGGGAACAGCGGGGGGAGACGTCCCAGTTCCCTGTACTCCGCTCGAAGCACCCACTCCGGTCCCTGGGGAAGGAAATCCGATTCCCGTAGTGGTCACCCCCGTGTCCGGGGAGGATATGCCGCCCGAGCTGGCGGCACAATTAGCAGCGTGGTTGGGTAAAGATAGCAAGGGCGCCACGGCTGATGACGCGCAGGTATTGATGAAACAGCTGCGGGAAACAAGGGAAGCGACGAAGGCACCATCGCCGGCTGCGGCAGTGGAGAAACCATCTGGGTCAGGTCCAGTCGCAGATACAGCTTCCGGTTCAGGTAAGCGGCCAGTGCCGATTGCGAGGGATGAGTCGGCACCCTCTCGAAGGGAAAGGTTGGGTCAACATGTCCCTCTGGCTATCAAGGAGAAGATATGGGCAGGGGAGTATATAAACATTTTCTCGTTGCTTACCGATCATTATGAGATGGAGCATGTTAAGAGTCAAAAGGAGCTCATGCACCCGAGTGTTTGGCGCGCTAAGATGGCCGCCTTTAAGGTAAAGGAAAACATTGGTAATTGGGGCAAAGCATGGGGGGTTTTTACATCCATCTTAGGTGAACGTAGGCCCGAATTGCTGCCCGAATTGCCGATTTATCAGTCACGGATCATGGGGTATTCAGTGTCTCATGAGGGCAACCATTGGTTTTGTTACGACAATGTTTTCAGAAAAGCAAAAGAGCACGATAAAAACTTAACTTGGGATTGTTATGATTCTGTGTCCTGGTCCAAAATGGAGGATTCTGGTATGTTGAAGGTGCCATTGGTAGGGAGTTACGTGGGTGAATCCCCCCGCCAATATGCGGGGACGCCCTTTCGATCGGGTACGAGTAACGACAATCACTCGAGGCCGACCGGCAACGCAGGTAGAAGGGGGGTTTGTTGGAACTTTAACAGGGGGAAATGTACTAGGCCCCAGGGGTCATGCAAATTTAGGCACGAATGTGGGGGGTGCGGGCAACACCATCCTGAGTCCATGTGCAGAGCCAAAACGGGTGATAACGGGGGTAGAGGAGGCGCCAAACAGGTCTGACATAGTCCGAGGGGCACCTTTACCTACTCCGATTGACACCATGGCAATGATTCCCTGGCTCAGTGAATACCCGGATCACGCTTCCGCTGGGGTGTTACGGGACGGATTTTCGTATGGTTTCCGCATCCCAGTGAGGGAGTTCCGGGGGATAGAAAAATGTAAAAACCAGATATCGGTCTTACAACATACGACCGTGGTACAGGAAAAGATCGGGAAAGAGGTGGCTCGAGGTCGAGTCGCCGGTCCATTTGATGTGCCACCAGTTGCTAACTTTGTTTGTTCCCCGTTAGGGGTGGTCCCCAAGAAGGACCCGGGTGAGTTTCGGCTGATACATAACTTATCAGCCCCACGTGGTCTTTCTGTAAACGAGGCAATAGACCCGGAAGTGTGTTCGGTGCGGTACGCATCCTTCGATGAGGCCGTAGCCATATTGAATCGCCTGGGGCCCGGAGCGCTGATGGCAAAATGTGATATCGAGTCAGCGTTCCGGTTGCTCCCGGTACATCCAGACGATCAGCGTCTCCTTGGTTTCATGTTTCAGGGTCACTACTACATGGATAGGTGCATGCCGATGGGGTGCTCTATATCGTGTGCCTATTTCGAAAAGTTCAGTTGCTTCCTGCAATGGGTCTTCACAAGGAAGACGGGGTTTAAACATGTTATGCATTATCTCGATGACTTTTTGTTTCTGGGGGCAGCCGGTGATCCAGAATGTGGACAGGCTTTGACTGCCTTTAGTGTCTTGATGAATCAATTTGGCGTGCCATTGGCACCAGGTAAGACTGTGGGTCCCTCGACTTGCCTTGAGTTTCTGGGGATCGAGCTCGATTCCAAAGAAGGTTGTTTTCGTTTACCAGGTGACAAAGTGTTAAGATTCAGGGCATCCTTGCAGATGTGTATAAGTGAGTCTAAGGTGAAGCTACATCAATTACAGCAATTGGTGGGACAGTTGAATTTTGCCCTGAGAGTTATACCGATGGCCCGCCCCTTTTCTCGCTCAATCGCTCAAGCCATGGTCGGCTTGAGAGAGGGTCATCATCGCACAAGGCTCTCGGCAGAGGTTCGCCAGGACATGCGCATTTGGCTGGCATTTCTGGCGGATTTCAATGGTCGAATTGTCTGGAACAAAACGGCCGTGTCCTCTGAGGAGCTAGGGCTGTGGACGGATTCGGCAGGGAGCGTTGGTTTTGGTGCCATATTCGGCACACGGTGGTCGGCACAAAAATGGCCATCATGGTGGCATGATAGTGGTCTGACGAGCAACATTGCTTTCCTAGAACTTTTTCCCATACTGGTGGCCCTGAGAACTTGGCCTGAGGGGTTCAGAGATCACTCGGTGGTATTCTGGTCTGACAACATGACCGTGGTTGAGTGTATCAATAGCCAGGCAGCACGATGCAAATGGATTCTGAGATTGCTCAAAGAAATTGTGTTATTGTGTATGCAATTGAATGTACTATTTAGGGCACGACATGTCCCGGGGGTGATGAACCAAGCGGCTGATGCGCTTTCTCGTTTTCATATGCAGGCCTTCTGGGGTTTTCTGCCCACAGCGGACCCGGTGGCAGCACCCTTTCCCGAAGCTCTCTGGTCTCTCGGTGCCCAGAACTACAGGACCTCGTGGGAGAGAGTTTAGCACCCAGGACGAGGAAGGCATATGAAGGGGCGTTCCGTTCATATTGGGCCTTTTTGGGGGCGGCTGGAGGAGAGCTTTGGGGTCAGGAGGAGTTGGTAGTGAAATTCCTGCTGTCGTTACGTCACGCAGGCAAATCAGTGGCTACGGCCCAGAGGCATCGGGCCGCCATTTCCTTTGTGGCTAGGGCTCATGGGATCCAGGACCCGACAGCGTCTTTCGTTGTACAAAAAGCGCTACGTGGGTGGCAACGCCTTGAGGGTCGCAGAGTAGATGGAAGGCGCCCGATAGGTTGGGATAGGTTGGCCCTGTTATTATCGAAACTCCCTGCAACATGTTCATCCCAGTATGAAACGGTGTTATTTCGAGCCGCTTTTACGCTGGCATTCCATGGGGCTATGCGAGTAAGCGAGCTAGTGGCGAGGAACAAGCAGGATGTGATGGGGGGACTGTGCCGAGAGCACGTTCAGATCAGAGGGGGGACGATGACTCTCTCATTCGTCAGGTCCAAGACCGATCAGGGTGCAAGGGGTGATTGCATAATCATACAAAGGATACCTGGGTCCTCCATGTGCCCGGTGAGTTGTGTAGAGGAATATTTGGCACACAGAGTGGCATCATGGGGGGGGACCTTGTTGAGACACGCTGACACCACCCCACTGACGAGATTTCAGTTTCAGCGGGTGCTTGCGATGTCGATTACTGCTGCGGGCTTGAACCCGGGCGAGTTTGGGACCCATTCCTTTCGGATAGGGGCTGCTACAGAGGCTACAGCCAGGGGTCTGAATGTCGAACAAGTTAAACGTGTGGGGCGTTGGTCCTCCAATTGTTATAAGAGGTATGTGCGGTTGCACATGTTGTGAAGCTGTAATGATGTACTCACGCTTCTTGTTTTTGTTTGGTTTCAGTTGCGCAAGCCTACGAGGCGGGGCCAACTATGCAGGCGACCCAACACCGGGCCAGCGGTCAGACATCACCGGCTGTGAAAGAGGAGGTGTGGGTCGTGGGCCACTCATACGTGAGGCGTGCCGCGGACGTATTCAAAGCAGGTGATATGATTCACGTGGCTGGGGAGTACGGGTACAGGGTGTCCTTCTACTGAAGGGGCGGACTCTGTATTGACCAGTTTCAATCATTTTTCGAGGGTTTACTAGGGCGGACGAGGTCACCGCCGACTATAGTCATAGTACATCTGGGGGGTAATGAGTTGGTCACCACTGGTAGACGACTTCTTCTTGAGGCGATGCTTTCCACTGTAAGTTGGTTGGCGAGGAGAGTTCCAGGGTGCACGATTGCATGGTCCCATATGATCCCACGAAAAGTATGGCGGGGGGCTATTTCTGTTTCTGCTCTGAATCATTCAGTAAGAAAAATCAATAACAAAGTGAGTAGATTGTTCCGTTCCAATACACTGCATTCGATTTCGCATGGTTGTATTACTGGTGACAGTATGTATTTGGGGGATGGTGTTCACTTGTCCCGGGTGGGGAACGAGTTACTCATAGGAGACGTGGTAGCTTGGCTAAAGACTTTAAGACATGACCTTTAGGTAGGAGTTTTGTGGGGGGTCCGGATAGCCGGTCAACTATCCGGCCTGTGGCGGTAAGGTCATGATCGGTGAGCACTAATTGGTAGATCCCTATGAGTGGGCGTCACCCATTACGGATGGGAGCGCTCGAGGGAGGTGGCCATTGGCCCCTCAACGGGGAGGCGGTTCCTTCTAAGGATGGGCCGCCGAAAGGAAAGGAAAGGCGGTCAAGGCCCCTTCCTGGGTAGGAGGGGTTACAGCCCCCTCCTGGAGAATTTCCCGGGGCCAGGTCATCTGCGACAGCAGATGTGGTAAGTTGTGTGGGGTTTGGGAGGGGGGTCTACGCTACCTTCTAGATACCTCACACGAGTCCTCGAACGACCTTTAAGTGGCGTCGAGTTTAATGGGGCCCCCGTCAAGTCAAGGGAAATTGGTAGTGGCACTTGAGGTACGCCTCTGTGCGGTCGCCCCTCACAAGTGAGGGGGTCATTTCTGGTTTAGGGATCTTGACACCGGTTACGACCTTGCCGTTGGCCCTTAAACGTTAGGATGTACAATTTCAAATTACAAGTTAATATTTTGTAGGATGTTAGTTCGGCTAGGAGAACCTTTGTATTAGAGCATATGTTAAGGTTAGCCAAACATCGCAAATGTGGAAATGAAATTGTACATAATATGAAACTGTTATTTTCATGTTTTTAATTTTGTTTCATATTTTAATAAATACGGCCGGGAGGGTCACTCCCTCCCGTCTTCCAAAAGTTCAGAACTGTTTCCGGTTTCCCATCCTTGGGGATTGTGTTGCGAGGGGGTGGCGGGTATCTCGGCCATATGGAAAGGGGCGACCATTCGGTCCCCCCGAACGTATGGTTGAGTACCACGATCCCCCCGGGAAGCCATCTTGGGCGGGAGGCGAGCCTCGGCTGGTATGCCCGAAGCGGCGTAGCCGGGGCGCGCCTTTTTCCCGCCCTGGAGTGGGCTGGCCTAGACACTGACGCGGCCGGCCACGCCCTTTGGGGCAGGCAGGGGCGGGTGTACGCCCGCCCTGAAGACGGATAAAAGGAGCAACAAGCCAAGAAAGCATCCTCTTGTTCCTGTGCTCTGAAGCTGCACCTCCTCGCTGCACGTGAGCTCGAGACGGAACGAAGAGCCAATTTTGACCCACCCACCAGCCCCTGAGGACAGCTACTTGTTGTGAATAAAGTTTTGATGTGGTGACTCTATTTTCTTTCAGGTTGTGACGACTGTCGTGATATTTTGAATCTGCAATAAAGATGGTCATGTATTGGATATTTTCAAATAAAGTATTTGCACTAGTGTTGATCAATAATCATGCTTATAATATATAATTCTTTAGTAAGTTAGTTTTTAGATAGTTTGTCGTATTTATTGTTGGGCGGTAAGGTCATGATCGGTGAGCACTAATTGGTAGATCCCTATGAGTGGGCGTCACCCATTACGGATGGGAGCGCTCGAGGGAGGTGGCCATTGGCCCCTCAACGGGGAGGCGGTTCCTTCTAAGGATGGGCCGCCGAAAGGAAAGGAAAGGCGGTCAAGGCCCCTTCCTGGGTAGGAGGGGTTACAGCCCCCTCCTGGAGAATTTCCCGGGGCCAGGTCATCTGCGACGGCAGATGTGGTAAGTTGTGTGGGGTTTGGGAGGGGGGTCTACGCTACCTTCTAGATACCTCACACAAGTCCTCGAACGACCTTTAAGTGGCGTCGAGTTTAATGGGGCCCCCGTCAAGTCAAGGGAAATTGGTAGTGGCACTTGAGGTACGCCTCTGTGCGGTCGCCCCTCACAAGTGAGGGGGTCATTTCTGGTTTAGGGATCTTGACACCGGTTACGACCTTGCCGTTGGCCCTTAAACGTTAGGATGTACAATTTCAAATTACAAGTTAATATTTTGTAGGATGTTAGTTCGGCTAGGAGAACCTTTGTATTAGAGCATATGTTAAGGTTAGCCAAACATCGCAAATGTGGAAATGAAATTGTACATAATATGAAACTGTTATTTTCATGTTTTTAATTTTGTTTCATATTTTAATAAATACGGCCGGGAGGGTCACTCCCTCCCGTCTTCCAAAAGTTCAGAACTGTTTCCGGTTTCCCATCCTTGGGGATTGTGTTGCGAGGGGGTGGCGGGTATCTCGGCCATATAACACCCCCCCATTACGTCATGCTTCAGAAATGTGGAAAATGGTCCGTTTTCAAATGTTTTATTTTTGAACGTCAGTTCACATTTGTAGGTGGATCATCAGTGTTAGAGCTAAAATTAGCATGTTTAAAGTGATTTTCATGCTTCCAGGGGCTCGGGAAGTTAATTAAATACCATTTGGAGGCATTTAATGTTCGAGCAAAAACGGCTGATTTTCGACAAAAGAGATAACACCCCCCCATTACGTCATGCTTCAGAAATGTGGAAAATGGTCCGTTTTCAAATGTTTTATTTTTGAACGTCAGTTCACATTTGTAGGTGGATCATCAGTGTTAGAGCTAAAATTAGCATGTTTAAAGTGATTTTCATGCTTCCAGGGGCCCAAAACACAAGATTTATGGAATGGTTAAAAGTGCATGAAAATGGCCAATTTACTCACTCTGAGTTCTCAAAAAGGGTTTCTTCACCCCGGGAAGTTAATTAAATACCATTTGGAGGCATTTAATGTTTGAGCAAAAACGGCTGATTTTCGACAAAAGAGATAACACCCCCCCATTACGTCATGCTTCAGAAATGTGGAAAATGGTCCGTTTTCAAATGTTTTATTTTTGAACGTCAGTTCACATTTGTAGGTGGATCATCAGTGTTAGAGCTGAAATTAGCATGTTTAAAGTGATTTTCATGCTTCCAGGGGCCCAAAACACAAGATTTATGGAATGGTTAAAAGTGCATGAAAATGGCCAATTTACTCACTCTGAGTTCTCAAAAAGGGTTTCTTCACCCCGGGAAGTTAATTAAATACCATTTGGAGGCATTTAATGTTCGAGCAAAAACGGCTGATTTTCGACAAAAGAGATAACACCCCCCCATTACGTCATGCTTCAGAAATGTGGAAAATGGTCCGTTTTCAAATGTTTTATTTTTGAACGTCAGTTCACATTTGTAGGTGGATCATCAGTGTTAGAGCTAAAATTAGCATGTTTAAAGTGATTTTCATGCTTCCAGGGGCTCGGGAAGTTAATTAAATACCATTTGGAGGCATTTAATGTTCGAGCAAAAACGGCTGATTTTCGACAAAAGAGATAACACCCCCCCATTACGTCATGCTTCAGAAATGTGGAAAATGGTCCGTTTTCAAATGTTTTATTTTTGAACGTCAGTTCACATTTGTAGGTGGATCATCAGTGTTAGAGCTAAAATTAGCATGTTTAAAGTGATTTTCATGCTTCCAGGGGCTCGGGAAGTTAATTAAATACCATTTGGAGGCATTTAATGTTCGAGCAAAAACGGCTGATTTTCGACAAAAGAGATAACACCCCCCCATTACGTCATGCTTCAGAAATGTGGAAAATGGTCCGTTTTCAAATGTTTTATTTTTGAACGTCAGTTCACATTTGTAGGTGGATCATCAGTGTTAGAGCTAAAATTAGCATGTTTAAAGTGATTTTCATGCTTCCAGGGGCTCGGGAAGTTAATTAAATACCATTTGGAGGCATTTAATGTTCGAGCAAAAACGGCTGATTTTCGACAAAAGAGATAACACCCCCCCATTACGTCATGCTTCAGAAATGTGGAAAATGGTCCGTTTTCAAATGTTTTATTTTTGAACGTCAGTTCACATTTGTAGGTGGATCATCAGTGTTAGAGCTAAAATTAGCATGTTTAAAGTGATTTTCATGCTTCCAGGGGCCCAAAACACAAGATTTATGGAATGGTTAAAAGTGCATGTTAGAGCTAAAATTAGCATGTTTAAAGTGATTTTCATGCTTCCAGGGGCCCAAAACACAAGATTTATGGAATGGTTAAAAGTGCATGAAAATGGCCAATTTACTCACTCTGAGTTCTCAAAAAGGGTTTCTTCACCCCGGGAAGTTAATTAAATACCATTTGGAGGCATTTAATGTTCGAGCAAAAACGGCTGATTTTCGACAAAAGAGATAACACCCCCCATTACGTCATGCTTCAGAAATGTGGAAAATGGTCCGTTTTCAAATGTTTTATTTTTGAACGTCAGTTCACATTTGTAGGTGGATCATCAGTGTTAGAGCTAAAATTAGCATGTTTAAAGTGATTTTCATGCTTCCAGGGGCTCGGGAAGTTAATTAAATACCATTTGGAGGCATTTAATGTTCGAGCAAAAACGGCTGATTTTCGACAAAAGAGATAACACCCCCCCATTACGTCATGCTTCAGAAATGTGGAAAATGGTCCGTTTTCAAATGTTTTATTTTTGAACGTCAGTTCACATTTGTAGGTGGATCATCAGTGTTAGAGCTAAAATTAGCATGTTTAAAGTGATTTTCATGCTTCCAGGGGCTCGGGAAGTTAATTAAATACCATTTGGAGGCATTTAATGTTCGAGCAAAAACGGCTGATTTTCGACAAAAGAGATAACACCCCCCCATTACGTCATGCTTCAGAAATGTGGAAAATGGTCAGTTTTCAAATGTTTTATTTTTGAACGTCAGTTCACATTTGTAGGTGGATCATCAGTGTTAGAGCTAAAATTAGCATGTTTAAAGTGATTTTCATGCTTCCAGGGGCTCGGGAAGTTAATTAAATACCATTTGGAGGCATTTAATGTTCGAGCAAAAACGGCTGATTTTCGACAAAAGAGATAACACCCCCCCATTACGTCATGCTTCAGAAATGTGGAAAATGGTCCGTTTTCAAATGTTTTATTTTTGAACGTCAGTTCACATTTGTAGGTGGATCATCAGTGTTAGAGCTAAAATTAGCATGTTTAAAGTGATTTTCATGCTTCCAGGGGCCCAAAACACAAGATTTATGGAATGGTTAAAAGTGCATGAAAATGGCCAATTTACTCACTCTGAGTTCTCAAAAAGGGTTTCTTCACCCCGGGAAGTTAATTAAATACCATTTGGAGGCATTTAATGTTCGAGCAAAAACGGCTGATTTTCGACAAAAGAGATAACACCCCCCCATTACGTCATGCTTCAGAAATGTGGAAAATTGTCCGTTTTCAAATGTTTTATTTTTGAACGTCAGTTCACATTTGTAGGTGGATCATCAGTGTTAGAGCTAAAATTAGCATGTTTAAAGTGATTTTCATGCTTCCAGGGGCCCAAAACACAAGATTTATGGAATGGTTAAAAGTGCATGAAAATGGCCAATTTACTCACTCTGAGTTCTCAAAAAGGGTTTCTTCACCCCGGGAAGTTAATTAAATACCATTTGGAGGCATTTAATGTTCGAGCAAAAACGGCTGATTTTCGACAAAAGAGATAACACCCCCCCATTACGTCATGCTTCAGAAATGTGGAAAATGGTCCGTTTTCAAATGTTTTATTTTTGAACGTCAGTTCACATTTGTAGGTGGATCATCAGTGTTAGAGCTAAAATTAGCATGTTTAAAGTGATTTTCATGCTTCCAGGGGCTCGGGAAGTTAATTAAATACCATTTGGAGGCATTTAATGTTCGAGCAAAAACGGCTGATTTTCGACAAAAGAGATAACACCCCCCCATTACGTCATGCTTCAGAAATGTGGAAAATGGTCCGTTTTCAAATGTTTTATTTTTGAACGTCAGTTCACATTTGTAGGTGGATCATCAGTGTTAGAGCTAAAATTAGCATGTTTAAAGTGATTTTCATGCTTCCAGGGGCTCGGGAAGTTAATTAAATACCATTTGGAGGCATTTAATGTTCGAGCAAAAACGGCTGATTTTCGACAAAAGAGATAACACCCCCCCATTACGTCATGCTTCAGAAATGTGGAAAATGGTCCGTTTTCAAATGTTTTATTTTTGAACGTCAGTTCACATTTGTAGGTGGATCATCAGTGTTAGAGCTAAAATTAGCATGTTTAAAGTGATTTTCATGCTTCCAGGGGCCCAAAACACAAGATTTATGGAATGGTTAAAAGTGCATGAAAATGGCCAATTTACTCACTCTGAGTTCTCAAAAAGGGTTTCTTCACCCCAGGAAGTTAATTAAATACCATTTGGAGGCATTTAATGTTCGAGCAAAAACGGCTGATTTTCGACAAAAGAGATAACACCCCCCCATTACGTCATGCTTCAGAAATGTGGAAAATGGTCCGTTTTCAAATGTTTTATTTTTGAACGTCAGTTCACATTTGTAGGTGGATCATCAGTGTTAGAGCTAAAATTAGCATGTTTAAAGTGATTTTCATGCTTCCAGGGGCTCGGGAAGTTAATTAAATACCATTTGGAGGCATTTAATGTTCGAGCAAAAACGGCTGATTTTCGACAAAAGAGATAACACCCCCCCATTACGTCATGCTTCAGAAATGTGGAAAATGGTCCGTTTTCAAATGTTTTATTTTTGAACGTCAGTTCACATTTGTAGGTGGATCATCAGTGTTAGAGCTAAAATTAGCATGTTTAAAGTGATTTTCATGCTTCCAGGGGCTCGGGAAGTTAATTAAATACCATTTGGAGGCATTTAATGTTCGAGCAAAAACGGCTGATTTTCGACAAAAGAGATAACACCCCCCCATTACGTCATGCTTCAGAAATGTGGAAAATGGTCCGTTTTCAAATGTTTTATTTTTGAACGTCAGTTCACATTTGTAGGTGGATCATCAGTGTTAGAGCTAAAATTAGCATGTTTAAAGTGATTTTCATGCTTCCAGGGGCCCAAAACACAAGATTTATGGAATGGTTAAAAGTGCATGAAAATGGCCAATTTACTCACTCTGAGTTCTCAAAAAGGGTTTCTTCACCCCGGGAAGTTAATTAAATACCATTTGGAGGCATTTAATGTTCGAGCAAAAACGGCTGATTTTCGACAAAAGAGATAACACCCCCCCATTACGTCATGCTTCAGAAATGTGGAAAATGGTCCGTTTTCAAATGTTTTATTTTTGAACGTCAGTTCACATTTGTAGGTGGATCATCAGTGTTAGAGCTAAAATTAGCATGTTTAAAGTGATTTTCATGCTTCCAGGGGCCCAAAACACAAGATTTATGGAATGGTTAAAAGTGCATGAAAATGGCCAATTTACTCACTCTGAGTTCTCAAAAAGGGTTTCTTCACCCCGGGAAGTTAATTAAATACCATTTGGAGGCATTTAATGTTCGAGCAAAAACGGCTGATTTTCGACAAAAGAGATAACACCCCCCTATTACGTCATGCTTCAGAAATGTGGAAAATGGTCCGTTTTCAAATGTTTTATTTTTGAACGTCAGTTCACATTTGTAGGTGGATCATCAGTGTTAGAGCTAAAATTAGCATGTTTAAAGTGATTTTCATGCTTCCAGGGGCCCAAAACACAAGATTTATGGAATGGTTAAAAGTGCATGAAAATGGCCAATTTACTCACTCTGAGTTCTCAAAAGGGTTTCTTCACCCCGGGAAGTTAATTAAATACCATTTGGAGGCATTTAATGTTCGAGCAAAAACGGCTGATTTTCGACAAAAGAGATAACACCCCCCCATTACGTCATGCTTCAGAAATGTGGAAAATGGTCCGTTTTCAAATGTTTTATTTTTGAACGTCAGTTCACATTTGTAGGTGGATCATCAGTGTTAGAGCTAAAATTAGCATGTTTAAAGTGATTTTCATGCTTCCAGGGGCTCGGGAAGTTAATTAAATACCATTTGGAGGCATTTAATGTTCGAGCAAAAACGGCTGATTTTCGACAAAAGAGATAACACCCCCCCATTACGTCATGCTTCAGAAATGTGGAAAATGGTCCGTTTTCAAATGTTTTATTTTTGAACGTCAGTTCACATTTGTAGGTGGATCATCAGTGTTAGAGCTAAAATTAGCATGTTTAAAGTGATTTTCATGCTTCCAGGGGCTCGGGAAGTTAATTAAATACCATTTGGAGGCATTTAATGTTCGAGCAAAAACGGCTGATTTTCGACAAAAGAGATAACACCCCCCCATTACGTCATGCTTCAGAAATGTGGAAAATGGTCCGTTTTCAAATGTTTTATTTTTGAACGTCAGTTCACATTTGTAGGTGGATCATCAGTGTTAGAGCTAAAATTAGCATGTTTAAAGTGATTTTCATGCTTCCAGGGGCCCAAAACACAAGATTTATGGAATGGTTAAAAGTGCATGAAAATGGCCAATTTACTCACTCTGAGTTCTCAAAAAGGGTTTCTTCACCCCGGGAAGTTAATTAAATACCATTTGGAGGCATTTAATGTTCGAGCAAAAACGGCTGATTTTCGACAAAAGAGATAACACCCCCCCATTACGTCATGCTTCAGAAATGTGGAAAATGGTCCGTTTTCAAATGTTTTATTTTTGAACGTCAGTTCACATTTGTAGGTGGATCATCAGTGTTAGAGCTAAAATTAGCATGTTTAAAGTGATTTTCATGCTTCCAGGGGCTCGGGAAGTTAATTAAATACCATTTGGAGGCATTTAATGTTCGAGCAAAAACAGCTGATTTTCGACAAAAGAGATAACACCCCCCCATTACGTCATGCTTCAGAAATGTGGAAAATGGTCCGTTTTCAAATGTTTTATTTTTGAACGTCAGTTCACATTTGTAGGTGGATCATCAGTGTTAGAGCTAAAATTAGCATGTTTAAAGTGATTTTCATGCTTCCAGGGGCTCGGGAAGTTAATTAAATACCATTTGGAGGCATTTAATGTTCGAGCAAAAACGGCTGATTTTCGACAAAAGAGATAACACCCCCCCATTACGTCATGCTTCAGAAATGTGGAAAATGGTCCGTTTTCAAATGTTTTATTTTTGAACGTCAGTTCACATTTGTAGGTGGATCATCAGTGTTAGAGCTAAAATTAGCATGTTTAAAGTGATTTTCATGCTTCCAGGGGCCCAAAACACAAGATTTATGGAATGGTTAAAAGTGCATGAAAATGGCCAATTTACTCACTCTGAGTTCTCAAAAAGGGTTTCTTCACCCCGGGAAGTTAATTAAATACCATTTGGAGGCATTTAATGTTCGAGCAAAAACGGCTGATTTTCGACAAAAGAGATAACACCCCCCCATTACGTCATGCTTCAGAAATGTGGAAAATGGTCCGTTTTCAAATGTTTTATTTTTGAACGTCAGTTCACATTTGTAGGTGGATCATCAGTGTTAGAGCTAAAATTAGCATGTTTAAAGTGATTTTCATGCTTCCAGGGGCCCAAAACACAAGATTTATGGAATGGTTAAAAGTGCATGAAAATGGCCAATTTACTCACTCTGAGTTCTCAAAAAGGGTTTCTTCACCCCGGGAAGTTAATTAAATACCATTTGGAGGCATTTAATGTTCGAGCAAAAACGGCTGATTTTCGACAAAAGAGATAACACCCCCCCCATTACGTCATGCTTCAGAAATGTGGAAAATGGTCCGTTTTCAAATGTTTTATTTTTGAACGTCAGTTCACATTTGTAGGTGGATCATCAGTGTTAGAGCTAAAATTAGCATGTTTAAAGTAATTTTCATGCTTCCAGGGGCTCGGGAAGTTAATTAAATACCATTTGGAGGCATTTAATGTTCGAGCAAAAACGGCTGATTTTCGACAAAAGAGATAACACCCCCCCATTACGTCATGCTTCAGAAATGTGGAAAATGGTCCGTTTTCAAATGTTTTATTTTTGAACGTCAGTTCACATTTGTAGGTGGATCATCAGTGTTAGAGCTAAAATTAGCATGTTTAAAGTGATTTTCATGCTTCCAGGGGCTCGGGAAGTTAATTAAATACCATTTGGAGGCATTTAATGTTCGAGCAAAAACGGCTGATTTTCGACAAAAGAGATAACACCCCCCCATTACGTCATGCTTCAGAAATGTGGAAAATGGTCCGTTTTCAAATGTTTTATTTTTGAACGTCAGTTCACATTTGTAGGTGGATCATCAGTGTTAGAACTAAAATTAGCATGTTTAAAGTGATTTTCATGCTTCCAGGGGCCTAAAACACAAGATTTATGTAATGGTTAAAAGTACATGAAAATGGCCAATTTACTCACTCTGAGTTCTCAAAAAGGGTTTCTTCACCCCGGGAAGTTAATTAAATACCATTTGGAGGCATTTAATGTTCGAGCAAAAACGGCTGATTTTCGACAAAAGAGATAACACCCCCCCATTACGTCATGCTTCAGAAATGTGGAAAATGGTCCGTTTTCAAATGTTTTATTTTTGAACGTCAGTTCACATTTGTAGGTGGATCATCAGTGTTAGAGCTAAAATTAGCATGTTTAAAGTGATTTTCATGCTTCCAGGGGCCCAAAACACAAGATTTATGGAATGGTTAAAAGTGCATGAAAATGGCCAATTTACTCACTCTGAGTTCTCTAAAAGGGTTTCTTCACCCCGGGAAGTTAATTAAATACCATTTGGAGGCATTTAATGTTCGAGCAAAAACGGCTGATTTTCGACAAAAGAGATAACACCCCCCCATTACGTCATGCTTCAGAAATGTGGAAAATGGTCCGTTTTCAAATGTTTTATTTTTGAACGTCAGTTCACATTTGTAGGTGGATCATCAGTGTTAGAGCTAAAATTAGCATGTTTAAAGTGATTTTCATGCTTCCAGGGGCCCAAAACACAAGATTTATGGAATGGTTAAAAGTGCATGAAAATGGCCAATTTACTCACTCTGAGTTCTCAAAAAGGATTTCTTCACCCCGGGAAGTTAATTAAATACCATTTGGAGGCATTTAATGTTCGAGCAAAAACAGCTGATTTTCGACAAAAGAGATAACACCCCCCCATTACGTCATGCTTCAGAAATGTGGAAAATGGTCCGTTTTCAAATGTTTTATTTTTGAACGTCAGTTCACATTTGTAGGTGGATCATCAGTGTTAGAGCTAAAATTAGCATGTTTAAAGTGATTTTCATGCTTCCAGGGGCCCAAAACACAAGATTTATGGAATGGTTAAAAGTGCATGAAAATGGCCAATTTACTCACTCTGAGTTCTCAAAAAGGGTTTCTTCACCCCGGGAAGTTAATTAAATACCATTTGGAGGCATTTAATGTTCGAGCAAAAACGGCTGATTTTCGACAAAAGAGATAACACCCCCCCATTACGTCATGCTTCAGAAATGTGGAAAATGGTCCGTTTTCAAATGTTTTATTTTTGAACGTCAGTTCACATTTGTAGGTGGATCATCAGTGTTAGAGCTAAAATTAGCATGTTTAAAGTGATTTTCATGCTTCCAGGGGCTCGGGAAGTTAATTAAATACCATTTGGAGGCATTTAATGTTCGAGCAAAAACGGCTGATTTTCGACAAAAGAGATAACACCCCCCCATTACGTCATGCTTCAGAAATGTGGAAAATGGTCCGTTTTCAAATGTTTTATTTTTGAACGTCAGTTCACATTTGTAGGTGGATCATCAGTGTTAGAGCTAAAATTAGCATGTTTAAAGTGATTTTCATGCTTCCAGGGGCCCAAAACACAAGATTTATGGAATGGTTAAAAGTGCATGAAAATGGCCAATTTACTCACTCTGAGTTCTCAAAAAGGGTTTCTTCACCCCGGGAAGTTAATTAAATACCATTTGGAGGCATTTAATGTTCGAGCAAAAACGGCTGATTTTCGACAAAAGAGATAACACCCCCCCATTACGTCATGCTTCAGAAATGTGGAAAATGGTCCGTTTTCAAATGTTTTATTTTTGAACGTCAGTTCACATTTGTAGGTGGATCATCAGTGTTAGAGCTAAAATTAGCATGTTTAAAGTGATTTTCATGCTTCCAGGGGCCCAAAACACAAGATTTATGGAATGGTTAAAAGTGCATGAAAATGGCCAATTTACTCACTCTGAGTTCTCAAAAAGGGTTTCTTCACCCCAGGAAGTTAATTAAATACCATTTGGAGGCATTTAATGTTCGAGCAAAAACGGCTGATTTTCGACAAAAGAGATAACACCCCCTCATTACGTCATGCTTCAGAAATGTGGAAAATGGTCCGTTTTCAAATGTTTTATTTTTGAACGTCAGTTCACATTTGTAGGTGGATCATCAGTGTTAGAGCTAAAATTAGCATGTTTAAAGTGATTTTCATGCTTCCAGGGGCCCAAAACACAAGATTTATGGAATGGTTAAAAGTGCATGAAAATGGCCAATTTACTCACTCTGAGTTCTCAAAAAGGGTTTCTTCACCCCGGGAAGTTAATTAAATACCATTTGGAGGCATTTAATGTTCGAGCAAAAACGGCTGATTTTCGACAAAAGAGATAACACCCCCCCATTACGTCATGCTTCAGAAATGTGGAAAATGGTCCGTTTTCAAATGTTTTATTTTTGAACGTCAGTTCACATTTGTAGGTGGATCATCAGTGTTAGAGCTAAAATTAGCATGTTTAAAGTGATTTTCATGCTTCCAGGGGCCCAAAACACAAGATTTATGGAATGGTTAAAAGTGCATGAAAATGGCCAATTTACTCACTCTGAGTTCTCAAAAAGGGTTTCTTCACCCCGGGAAGTTAATTAAATACCATTTGGAGGCATTTAATGTTCGAGCAAAAACGGCTGATTTTCGACAAAAGAGATAACACCCCCCCATTACGTCATGCTTCAGAAATGTGGAAAATGGTCCGTTTTCAAATGTTTTATTTTTGAACGTCAGTTCACATTTGTAGGTGGATCATCAGTGTTAGAGCTAAAATTAGCATGTTTAAAGTGATTTTCATGCTTCCAGGGGCTCGGGAAGTTAATTAAATACCATTTGGAGGCATTTAATGTTCGAGCAAAAACGGCTGATTTTCGACAAAAGAGATAACACCCCCCCATTACGTCATGCTTCAGAAATGTGGAAAATGGTCCGTTTTCAAATGTTTTATTTTTGAACGTCAGTTCACATTTGTAGGTGGATCATCAGTGTTAGAGCTAAAATTAGCATGTTTAAAGTGATTTTCATGCTTCCAGGGGCTCGGGAAGTTAATTAAATACCATTTGGAGGCATTTAATGTTCGAGCAAAAACGGCTGATTTTCGACAAAAGAGATAACACCCCCCCATTACGTCATGCTTCAGAAATGTGGAAAATGGTCCGTTTTCAAATGTTTTATTTTTGAACGTCAGTTCACATTTGTAGGTGGATCATCAGTGTTAGAGCTAAAATTAGCATGTTTAAAGTGATTTTCATGCTTCCAGGGGCTCGGGAAGTTAATTAAATACCATTTGGAGGCATTTAATGTTCGAGCAAAAACGGCTGATTTTCGACAAAAGAGATAACACCCCCCCATTACGTCATGCTTCAGAAATGTGGAAAATGGTCCGTTTTCAAATGTTTTATTTTTGAACGTCAGTTCACATTTGTAGGTGGATCATCAGTGTTAGAGCTAAAATTAGCATGTTTAAAGTGATTTTCATGCTTCCAGGGGCTCGGGAAGTTAATTAAATACCATTTGGAGGCATTTAATGTTCGAGCAAAAACGGCTGATTTTCGACAAAAGAGATAACACCCCCCCATTACGTCATGCTTCAGAAATGTGGAAAATGGTCCGTTTTCAAATGTTTTATTTTTGAACGTCAGTTCACATTTGTAGGTGGATCATCAGTGTTAGAGCTAAAATTAGCATGTTTAAAGTGATTTTCATGCTTCCAGGGGCCCAAAACACAAGATTTATGGAATGGTTAAAAGTGCATGAAAATGGCCAATTTACTCACTCTGAGTTCTCAAAAAGGGTTTCTTCACCCCGGGAAGTTAATTAAATACCATTTGGAGGCATTTAATGTTCGAGCAAAAACGGCTGATTTTCGACAAAAGAGATAACACCCCCCCATTACGTCATGCTTCAGAAATGTGGAAAATGGTCCGTTTTCAAATGTTTTATTTTTGAATGTCAGTTCACATTTGTAGGTGGATCATCAGTGTTAGAGCTAAAATTAGCATGTTTAAAGTGATTTTCATGCTTCCAGGGGCTCGGGAAGTTAATTAAATACCATTTGGAGGCATTTAATGTTCGAGCAAAAACGGCTGATTTTCGACAAAAGAGATAACACCCCCCCATTACGTCATGCTTCAGAAATGTGGAAAATGGTCCGTTTTCAAATGTTTTATTTTTGAACGTCAGTTCACATTTGTAGGTGGATCATCAGTGTTAGAGCTAAAATTAGCATGTTTAAAGTGATTTTCATGCTTCCAGGGGCCCAAAACACAAGATTTATGGAATGGTTAAAAGTGCATGAAAATGGCCAATTTACTCACTCTGAGTTCTCAAAAAGGGTTTCTTCACCCCGGGAAGTTAATTAAATACCATTTGGAGGCATTTAATGTTCGAGCAAAAACGGCTGATTTTCGACAAAAGAGATAACACCCCCCCATTACGTCATGCTTCAGAAATGTGGAAAATGGTCCGTTTTCAAATGTTTTATTTTTGAACGTCAGTTCACATTTGTAGGTGGATCATCAGTGTTAGAGCTAAAATTAGCATGTTTAAAGTGATTTTCATGCTTCCAGGGGCTCGGGAAGTTAATTAAATACCATTTGGAGGCATTTAATGTTCGAGCAAAAACGGCTGATTTTCGACAAAAGAGATAACACCCCCCCATTACGTCATGCTTCAGAAATGTGGAAAATGGTCCGTTTTCAAATGTTTTATTTTTGAACGTCAGTTCACATTTGTAGGTGGATCATCAGTGTTAGAGCTAAAATTAGCATGTTTAAAGTGATTTTCATGCTTCCAGGGGCCCAAAACACAAGATTTATGGAATGGTTAAAAGTGCATGAAAATGGCCAATTTACTCACTCTGAGTTCTCAAAAAGGGTTTCTTCACCCCGGGAAGTTAATTAAATACCATTTGGAGGCATTTAATGTTCGAGCAAAAACGGCTGATTTTCGACAAAAGAGATAACACCCCCCCATTACGTCATGCTTCAGAAATGTGGAAAATGGTCCGTTTTCAAATGTTTTATTTTTGAACGTCAGTTCACATTTGTAGGTGGATCATCAGTGTTAGAGCTAAAATTAGCATGTTTAAAGTGATTTTCATGCTTCCAGGGGCCCAAAACACAAGATTTATGGAATGGTTAAAAGTGCATGAAAATGGCCAATTTACTCACTCTGAGTTCTCAAAAAGGGTTTCTTCACCCCGGGAAGTTAATTAAATACCATTTGGAGGCATTTAATGTTCGAGCAAAAACGGCTGATTTTCGACAAAAGAGATAACACCCCCCCATTACGTCATGCTTCAGAAATGTGGAAAATGGTCCGTTTTCAAATGTTTTATTTTTGAACGTCAGTTCACATTTGTAGGTGGATCATCAGTGTTAGAGCTAAAATTAGCATGTTTAAAGTGATTTTCATGCTTCCAGGGGCTCGGGAAGTTAATTAAATACCATTTGGAGGCATTTAATGTTCGAGCAAAAACGGCTGATTTTCGACAAAAGAGATAACACCCCCCCATTACGTCATGCTTCAGAAATGTGGAAAATGGTCCGTTTTCAAATGTTTTATTTTTGAACGTCAGTTCACATTTGTAGGTGGATCATCAGTGTTAGAGCTAAAATTAGCATGTTTAAAGTGATTTTCATGCTTCCAGGGGCTCGGGAAGTTAATTAAATACCATTTGGAGGCATTTAATGTTCGAGCAAAAACGGCTGATTTTCGACAAAAGAGATAACACCCCCCCATTACGTCATGCTTCAGAAATGTGGAAAATGGTCCGTTTTCAAATGTTTTATTTTTGAACGTCAGTTCACATTTGTAGGTGGATCATCAGTGTTAGAGCTAAAATTAGCATGTTTAAAGTGATTTTCATGCTTCCAGGGGCTCGGGAAGTTAATTAAATACCATTTGGAGGCATTTAATGTTCGAGCAAAAACGGCTGATTTTCGACAAAAGAGATAACACCCCCCCATTACGTCATGCTTCAGAAATGTGGAAAATGGTCCGTTTTCAAATGTTTTATTTTTGAACGTCAGTTCACATTTGTAGGTGGATCATCAGTGTTAGAGCTAAAATTAGCATGTTTAAAGTGATTTTCATGCTTCCAGGGGCCCAAAACACAAGATTTATGGAATGGTTAAAAGTGCATGAAAATGGCCAATTTACTCACTCTGAGTTCTCAAAAAGGGTTTCTTCACCCCGGGAAGTTAATTAAATACCATTTGGAGGCATTTAATGTTCGAGCAAAAACGGCTGATTTTCGACAAAAGAGATAACACCCCCCCATTACGTCATGCTTCAGAAATGTGGAAAATGGTCCGTTTTCAAATGTTTTATTTTTGAACGTCAGTTCACATTTGTAGGTGGATCATCAGTGTTAGAGCTAAAATTAGCATGTTTAAAGTGATTTTCATGCTTCCAGGGGCTCGGGAAGTTAATTAAATACCATTTGGAGGCATTTAATGTTCGAGCAAAAACGGCTGATTTTCGACAAAAGAGATAACACCCCCCCATTACGTCATGCTTCAGAAATGTGGAAAATGGTCCGTTTTCAAATGTTTTATTTTTGAACGTCAGTTCACATTTGTAGGTGGATCATCAGTGTTAGAGCTAAAATTAGCATGTTTAAAGTGATTTTCATGCTTCCAGGGGCCCAAAACACAAGATTTATGGAATGGTTAAAAGTGCATGAAAATGGCCAATTTACTCACTCTGAGTTCTCAAAAAGGGTTTCTTCACCCCGGGAAGTTAATTAAATACCATTTGGAGGCATTTAATGTTCGAGCAAAAACGGCTGATTTTCGACAAAAGAGATAACACCCCCCCATTACGTCATGCTTCAGAAATGTGGAAAATGGTCCGTTTTCAAATGTTTTATTTTTGAACGTCAGTTCACATTTGTAGGTGGATCATCAGTGTTAGAGCTAAAATTAGCATGTTTAAAGTGATTTTCATGCTTCCAGGGGCTCGGGAAGTTAATTAAATACCATTTGGAGGCATTTAATGTTCGAGCAAAAACGGCTGATTTTCGACAAAAGAGATAACACCCCCCCATTACGTCATGCTTCAGAAATGTGGAAAATGGTCCGTTTTCAAATGTTTTATTTTTGAACGTCAGTTCACATTTGTAGGTGGATCATCAGTGTTAGAGCTAAAATTAGCATGTTTAAAGTGATTTTCATGCTTCCAGGGGCTCGGGAAGTTAATTAAATACCATTTGGAGGCATTTAATGTTCGAGCAAAAACGGCTGATTTTTGACAAAAGAGATAACACCCCCCCATTACATCATGCTTCAGAAATGTGGAAAATGGTCCGTTTTCAAATGTTTTATTTTTGAACGTCAGTTCACATTTGTAGGTGGATCATCAGTGTTAGAGCTAAAATTAGCATGTTTAAAGTGATTTTCATGCTTCCAGGGGCTCGGGAAGTTAATTAAATACCATTTGGAGGCATTTAATGTTCGAGCAAAAACGGCTGATTTTCGACAAAAGAGATAACACCCCCCCATTACGTCATGCTTCAGAAATGTGGAAAATGGTCCGTTTTCAAATGTTTTATTTTTGAACGTCAGTTCACATTTGTAGGTGGATCATCAGTGTTAGAGCTAAAATTAGCATGTTTAAAGTGATTTTCATGCTTCCAGGGGCCCAAAACACAAGATTTATGGAATGGTTAAAAGTGCATGAAAATGGCCAATTTACTCACTCTGAGTTCTCAAAAAGGGTTTCTTCACCCCGGGAAGTTAATTAAATACCATTTGGAGGCATTTAATGTTCGAGCAAAAACGGCTGATTTTCGACAAAAGAGATAACACCCCCCCATTACGTCATGCTTCAGAAATGTGGAAAATGGTCCGTTTTCAAATGTTTTATTTTTGAACGTCAGTTCACATTTGTAGGTGGATCATCAGTGTTAGAGCTAAAATTAGCATGTTTAAAGTGATTTTCATGCTTCCAGGGGCTCGGGAAGTTAATTAAATACCATTTGGAGGCATTTAATGTTCGAGCAAAAACGGCTGATTTTCGACAAAAGAGATAACACCCCCCCATTACGTCATGCTTCAGAAATGTGGAAAATGGTCCGTTTTCAAATGTTTTATTTTTGAACGTCAGTTCACATTTGTAGGTGGATCATCAGTGTTAGAGCTAAAATTAGCATGTTTAAAGTGATTTTCATGCTTCCAGGGGCTCGGGAAGTTAATTAAATACCATTTGGAGGCATTTAATGTTCGAGCAAAAACGGCTGATTTTCGACAAAAGAGATAACACCCCCCCATTACGTCATGCTTCAGAAATGTGGAAAATGGTCCGTTTTCAAATGTTTTATTTTTGAACGTCAGTTCACATTTGTAGGTGGATCATCAGTGTTAGAGCTAAAATTAGCATGTTTAAAGTGATTTTCATGCTTCCAGGGGCTCGGGAAGTTAATTAAATACCATTTGGAGGCATTTAATGTTCGAGCAAAAACGGCTGATTTTCGACAAAAGAGATAACACCCCCCCATTACGTCATGCTTCAGAAATGTGGAAAATGGTCCGTTTTCAAATGTTTTATTTTTGAACGTCAGTTCACATTTGTAGGTGGATCATCAGTGTTAGAGCTAAAATTAGCATGTTTAAAGTGATTTTCATGCTTCCAGGGGCCCAAAACACAAGATTTATGGAATGGTTAAAAGTGCATGAAAATGGCCAATTTACTCACTCTGAGTTCTCAAAAAGGGTTTCTTCACCCCGGGAAGTTAATTAAATACCATTTGGAGGCATTTAATGTTCGAGCAAAAACGGCTGATTTTCGACAAAAGAGATAACACCCCCCCATTACGTCATGCTTCAGAAATGTGGAAAATGGTCCGTTTTCAAATGTTTTATTTTTGAACGTCAGTTCACATTTGTAGGTGGATCATCAGTGTTAGAGCTAAAATTAGCATGTTTAAAGTGATTTTCATGCTTCCAGGGGCCCAAAACACAAGATTTATGGAATGGTTAAAAGTGCATGAAAATGGCCAATTTACTCACTCTGAGTTCTCAAAAAGGGTTTCTTCACCCCGGGAAGTTAATTAAATACCATTTGGAGGCATTTAATGTTCGAGCAAAAACGGCTGATTTTCGACAAAAGAGATAACACCCCCCCATTACGTCATGCTTCAGAAATGTGGAAAATGGTCCGTTTTCAAATGTTTTATTTTTGAACGTCAGTTCACATTTGTAGGTGGATCATCAGTGTTAGAGCTAAAATTAGCATGTTTAAAGTGATTTTCATGCTTCCAGGGGCTCGGGAAGTTAATTAAATACCATTTGGAGGCATTTAATGTTCGAGCAAAAACGGCTGATTTTCGACAAAAGAGATAACACCCCCCCATTACGTCATGCTTCAGAAATGTGGAAAATGGTCCGTTTTCAAATGTTTTATTTTTGAACGTCAGTTCACATTTGTAGGTGGATCATCAGTGTTAGAGCTAAAATTAGCATGTTTAAAGTGATTTTCATGCTTCCAGGGGCTCGGGAAGTTAATTAAATACCATTTGGAGGCATTTAAAGTTCGAGCAAAAACGGCTGATTTTCGACAAAAGAGATAACACCCCCCCATTACGTCATGCTTCAGAAATGTGGAAAATGGTCCGTTTTCAAATGTTTTATTTTTGAACGTCAGTTCACATTTGTAGGTGGATCATCAGTGTTAGAGCTAAAATTAGCATGTTTAAAGTGATTTTCATGCTTCCAGGGGCTCGGGAAGTTAATTAAATACCATTTGGAGGCATTTAATGTTCGAGCAAAAACGGCTGATTTTCGACAAAAGAGATAACACCCCCCCATTACGTCATGCTTCAGAAATGTGGAAAATGGTCCGTTTTCAAATGTTTTATTTTTGAACGTCAGTTCACATTTGTAGGTGGATCATCAGTGTTAGAGCTAAAATTAGCATGTTTAAAGTGATTTTCATGCTTCCAGGGGCTCGGGAAGTTAATTAAATACCATTTGGAGGCATTTAATGTTCGAGCAAAAACGGCTGATTTTCGACAAAAGAGATAACACCCCCCCATTACGTCATGCTTCAGAAATGTGGAAAATGGTCCGTTTTCAAATGTTTTATTTTTGAACGTCAGTTCACATTTGTAGGTGGATCATCAGTGTTAGAGCTAAAATTAGCATGTTTAAAGTGATTTTCATGCTTCCAGGGGCCCAAAACACAAGATTTATGGAATGGTTAAAAGTGCATGAAAATGGCCAATTTACTCACTCTGAGTTCTCAAAAAGGGTTTCTTCACCCCGGGAAGTTAATTAAATACCATTTGGAGGCATTTAATGTTCGAGCAAAAACGGCTGATTTTCGACAAAAGAGATAACACCCCCCCATTACGTCATGCTTCAGAAATGTGGAAAATGGTCCGTTTTCAAATGTTTTATTTTTGAACGTCAGTTCACATTTGTAGGTGGATCATCAGTGTTAGAGCTAAAATTAGCATGTTTAAAGTGATTTTCATGCTTCCAGGGGCCCAAAACACAAGATTTATGGAATGGTTAAAAGTGCATGAAAATGGCCAATTTACTCACTCTGAGTTCTCAAAAAGGGTTTCTTCACCCCGGGAAGTTAATTAAATACCATTTGGAGGCATTTAATGTTCGAGCAAAAACGGCTGATTTTCGACAAAAGAGATAACACCCCCCCATTACGTCATGCTTCAGAAATGTGGAAAATGGTCCGTTTTCAAATGTTTTATTTTTGAACGTCAGTTCACATTTGTAGGTGGATCATCAGTGTTAGAGCTAAAATTAGCATGTTTAAAGTGATTTTCATGCTTCCAGGGGCTCGGGAAGTTAATTAAATACCATTTAGAGGCATTTAATGTTCGAGCAAAAACGGCTGATTTTCGACAAAAGAGATAACACCCCCCCATTACGTCATGCTTCAGAAATGTGGAAAATGGTCCGTTTTCAAATGTTTTATTTTTGAACGTCAGTTCACATTTGTAGGTGGATCATCAGTGTTAGAGCTAAAATTAGCATGTTTAAAGTGATTTTCATGCTTCCAGGGGCCCAAAACACAAGATTTATGGAATGGTTAAAAGTGCATGAAAATGGCCAATTTACTCACTCTGAGTTCTCAAAAAGGGTTTCTTCACCCCGGGAAGTTAATTAAATACCATTTGGAGGCATTTAATGTTCGAGCAAAAACGGCTGATTTTCGACAAAAGAGATAACACCCCCCCATTACGTCATGCTTCAGAAATGTGGAAAATGGTCCGTTTTCAAATGTTTTATTTTTGAACGTCAGTTCACATTTGTAGGTGGATCATCAGTGTTAGAGCTAAAATTAGCATGTTTAAAGTGATTTTCATGCTTCCAGGGGCTCGGGAAGTTAATTAAATACCATTTGGAGGCATTTAATGTTCGAGCAAAAACGGCTGATTTTCGACAAAAGAGATAACACCCCCCCATTACGTCATGCTTCAGAAATGTGGAAAATGGTCCGTTTTCAAATGTTTTATTTTTGAACGTCAGTTCACATTTGTAGGTGGATCATCAGTGTTAGAGCTAAAATTAGCATGTTTAAAGTGATTTTCATGCTTCCAGGGGCTCGGGAAGTTAATTAAATACCATTTGGAGGCATTTAATGTTCGAGCAAAAACGGCTGATTTTCGACAAAAGAGATAACACCCCCCCATTACGTCATGCTTCAGAAATGTGGAAAATGGTCCGTTTTCAAATGTTTTATTTTTGAACGTCAGTTCACATTTGTAGGTGGATCATCAGTGTTAGAGCTAAAATTAGCATGTTTAAAGTGATTTTCATGCTTCCAGGGGCTCGGGAAGTTAATTAAATACCATTTGGAGGCATTTAATGTTCGAGCAAAAACGGCTGATTTTCGACAAAAGAGATAACACCCCCCCATTACGTCATGCTTCAGAAATGTGGAAAATGGTCCGTTTTCAAATGTTTTATTTTTGAACGTCAGTTCACATTTGTAGGTGGATCATCAGTGTTAGAGCTAAAATTAGCATGTTTAAAGTGATTTTCTTTCTTCCAGGGGCCCAAAACACAAGATTTATGGAATGGTTAAAAGTGCATGAAAATGGCCAATTTACTCATTCTGAGTTCTCAAAAAAGGTTTCTTCACCCCGGGAAGTTAATTAAATACCATTTGGAGGCATTTAATGATCGAGCAAAAACGGCTGATTTTCGACAAAAGAGATAACACCCCCCCATTACGTCATGCTTCAGAAATGTGGAAAATGGTCCGTTTTCAAATGTTTTATTTTTGAACGTCAGTTCACATTTGTAGGTGGATCATCAGTGTTAGAGCTAAAATTAGCATGTTTAAAGTGATTTTCATGCTTCCAGGGGCTCGGGAAGTTAATTAAATACCATTTGGAGGCATTTAATGTTCGAGCAAAAACGGCTGATTTTCGACAAAAGAGATAACACCCCCCCATTACGTCATGCTTCAGAAATGTGGAAAATGGTCCGTTTTCAAATGTTTTATTTTTGAACGTCAGTTCACATTTGTAGGTGGATCATCAGTGTTAGAGCTAAAATTAGCATGTTTAAAGTGATTTTCATGCTTCCAGGGGCTCGGGAAGTTAATTAAATACCATTTGGAGGCATTTAATGTTCGAGCAAAAACGGCTGATTTTCGACAAAAGAGATAACACCCCCCCATTACGTCATGCTTCAGAAATGTGGAAAATGGTCCGTTTTCAAATGTTTTATTTTTGAACGTCAGTTCACATTTGTAGGTGGATCATCAGTGTTAGAGCTAAAATTAGCATGTTTAAAGTGATTTTCATGCTTCCAGGGGCTCGGGAAGTTAATTAAATACCATTTGGAGGCATTTAATGTTCGAGCAAAAACGGCTGATTTTCGACAAAAGAGATAACACCCCCCCATTACGTCATGCTTCAGAAATGTGGAAAATGGTCCGTTTTCAAATGTTTTATTTTTGAACGTCAGTTCACATTTGTAGGTGGATCATCAGTGTTAGAGCTAAAATTAGCATGTTTAAAGTGATTTTCATGCTTCCAGGGGCTCGGGAAGTTAATTAAATACCATTTGGAGGCATTTAATGTTCGAGCAAAAACGGCTGATTTTCGACAAAAGAGATAACACCCCCCCATTACGTCATGCTTCAGAAATGTGGAAAATGGTCCGTTTTCAAATGTTTTATTTTTGAACGTCAGTTCACATTTGTAGGTGGATCATCAGTGTTAGAGCTAAAATTAGCATGTTTAAAGTGATTTTCATGCTTCCAGGGGCTCGGGAAGTTAATTAAATACCATTTGGAGGCATTTAATGTTCGAGCAAAAACGGCTGATTTTCGACAAAAGAGATAACACCCCCCCATTACGTCATGCTTCAGAAATGTGGAAAATGGTCCGTTTTCAAATGTTTTATTTTTGAACGTCAGTTCACATTTGTAGGTGGATCATCAGTGTTAGAGCTAAAATTAGCATGTTTAAAGTGATTTTCATGCTTCCAGGGGCCCAAAACACAAGATTTATGGAATGGTTAAAAGTGCATGAAAATGGCCAATTTACTCACTCTGAGTTCTCAAAAAGGGTTTCTTCACCCCGGGAAGTTAATTAAATACCATTTGGAGGCATTTAATGTTCGAGCAAAAACGGCTGATTTTCGACAAAAGAGATAACACCCCCCCAGTACGTCATGCTTCAGAAATGTGGAAAATGGTCCGTTTTCAAATGTTTTATTTTTGAACGTCAGTTCACATTTGTAGGTGGATCATCAGTGTTAGAGCTAAAATTAGCATGTTTAAAGTGATTTTCATGCTTCCAGGGGCTCGGGAAGTTAATTAAATACCATTTGGAGGCATTTAATGTTCGAGCAAAAACGGCTGATTTTCGACAAAAGAGATAACACCCCCCCATTACATCATGCTTCAGAAATGTGGAAAATGGTCCGTTTTCAAATGTTTTATTTTTGAACGTCAGTTCACATTTGTAGGTGGATCATCAGTGTTAGAGCTAAAATTAGCATGTTTAAAGTGATTTTCATGCTTCCAGGGGCTCGGGAAGTTAATTAAATACCATTTGGAGGCATTTAATGTTCGAGCAAAAACGGCTGATTTTCGACAAAAGAGATAACACCCCCCCATTACGTCATGCTTCAGAAATGTGGAAAATGGTCCGTTTTCAAATGTTTTATTTTTGAACGTCAGTTCACATTTGTAGGTGGATCATCAGTGTTAGAGCTAAAATTAGCATGTTTAAAGTGATTTTCATGCTTCCAGGGGCCCAAAACACAAGATTTATGGAATGGTTAAAAGTGCATGAAAATGGCCAATTTACTCACTCTGAGTTCTCAAAAAGGGTTTCTTCACCCCGGGAAGTTAATTAAATACCATTTGGAGGCATTTAATGTTCGAGCAAAAACGGCTGATTTTCGACAAAAGAGATAACACCCCCCCATTACGTCATGCTTCAGAAATGTGGAAAATGGTCCGTTTTCAAATGTTTTATTTTTGAACGTCAGTTCACATTTGTAGGTGGATCATCAGTGTTAGAGCTAAAATTAGCATGTTTAAAGTGATTTTCATGCTTCCAGGGGCTCGGGAAGTTAATTAAATACCATTTGGAGGCATTTAATGTTCGAGCAAAAACGGCTGATTTTCGACAAAAGAGATAACACCCCCCCATTACGTCATGCTTCAGAAATGTGGAAAATGGTCCGTTTTCAAATGTTTTATTTTTGAACGTCAGTTCACATTTGTAGGTGGATCATCAGTGTTAGAGCTAAAATTAGCATGTTTAAAGTGATTTTCATGCTTCCAGGGGCTCGGGAAGTTAATTAAATACCATTTGGAGGCATTTAATGTTCGAGCAAAAACGGCTGATTTTCGACAAAAGAGATAACACCCCCCCATTACGTCATGCTTCAGAAATGTGGAAAATGGTCCGTTTTCAAATGTTTTATTTTTGAACGTCAGTTCACATTTGTAGGTGGATCATCAGTGTTAGAGCTAAAATTAGCATGTTTAAAGTGATTTTCATGCTTCCAGGGGCTCGGGAAGTTAATTAAATACCATTTGGAGGCATTTAATGTTCGAGCAAAAACGGCTGATTTTCGACAAAAGAGATAACACCCCCCCATTACGTCATGCTTCAGAAATGTGGAAAATGGTCCGTTTTCAAATGTTTTATTTTTGAACGTCAGTTCACATTTGTAGGTGGATCATCAGTGTTAGAGCTAAAATTAGCATGTTTAAAGTGATTTTCATGCTTCCAGGGGCCCAAAACACAAGATTTATGGAATGGTTAAAAGTGCATGAAAATGGCCAATTTACTCACTCTGAGTTCTCAAAAAGGGTTTCTTCACCCCGGGAAGTTAATTAAATACCATTTGGAGGCATTTAATGTTCGAGCAAAAACGGCTGATTTTCGACAAAAGAGATAACACCCCCCCATTACGTCATGCTTCAGAAATGTGGAAAATGGTCCGTTTTCAAATGTTTTATTTTTGAACGTCAGTTCACATTTGTAGGTGGATCATCAGTGTTAGAGCTAAAATTAGCATGTTTAAAGTGATTTTCATGCTTCCAGGGGCCCAAAACACAAGATTTATGGAATGGTTAAAAGTGCATGAAAATGGCCAATTTACTCACTCTGAGTTCTCAAAAAGGGTTTCTTCACCCCGGGAAGTTAATTAAATACCATTTGGAGGCATTTAATGTTCGAGCAAAAACGGCTGATTTTCGACAAAAGAGATAACACCCCCCCATTACGTCATGCTTCAGAAATGTGGAAAATGGTCCGTTTTCAAATGTTTTATTTTTGAACGTCAGTTCACATTTGTAGGTGGATCATCAGTGTTAGAGCTAAAATTAGCATGTTTAAAGTGATTTTCATGCTTCCAGGGGCTCGGGAAGTTAATTAAATACCATTTGGAGGCATTTAATGTTCGAGCAAAAACGGCTGATTTTCGACAAAAGAGATAACACCCCCCCATTACGTCATGCTTCAGAAATGTGGAAAATGGTCCGTTTTCAAATGTTTTATTTTTGAACGTCAGTTCACATTTGTAGGTGGATCATCAGTGTTAGAGCTAAAATTAGCATGTTTAAAGTGATTTTCATGCTTCCAGGGGCTCGGGAAGTTAATTAAATACCATTTGGAGGCATTTAAAGTTCGAGCAAAAACGGCTGATTTTCGACAAAAGAGATAACACCCCCCCATTACGTCATGCTTCAGAAATGTGGAAAATGGTCCGTTTTCAAATGTTTTATTTTTGAACGTCAGTTCACATTTGTAGGTGGATCATCAGTGTTCGAGCTAAAATTAGCATGTTTAAAGTGATTTTCATGCTTCCAGGGGCTCGGGAAGTTAATTAAATACCATTTGGAGGCATTTAATGTTCGAGCAAAAACGGCTGATTTTCGACAAAAGAGATAACACCCCCCCATTACGTCATGCTTCAGAAATGTGGAAAATGGTCCGTTTTCAAATGTTTTATTTTTGAACGTCAGTTCACATTTGTAGGTGGATCATCAGTGTTAGAGCTAAAATTAGCATGTTTAAAGTGATTTTCATGCTTCCAGGGGCTCGGGAAGTTAATTAAATACCATTTGGAGGCATTTAATGTTCGAGCAAAAACGGCTGATTTTCGACAAAAGAGATAACACCCCCCCATTACGTCATGCTTCAGAAATGTGGAAAATGGTCCGTTTTCAAATGTTTTATTTTTGAACGTCAGTTCACATTTGTAGGTGGATCATCAGTGTTAGAGCTAAAATTAGCATGTTTAAAGTGATTTTCATGCTTCCAGGGGCCCAAAACACAAGATTTATGGAATGGTTAAAAGTGCATGAAAATGGCCAATTTACTCACTCTGAGTTCTCAAAAAGGGTTTCTTCACCCCGGGAAGTTAATTAAATACCATTTGGAGGCATTTAATGTTCGAGCAAAAACGGCTGATTTTCGACAAAAGAGATAACACCCCCCCATTACGTCATGCTTCAGAAATGTGGAAAATGGTCCGTTTTCAAATGTTTTATTTTTGAACGTCAGTTCACATTTGTAGGTGGATCATCAGTGTTAGAGCTAAAATTAGCATGTTTAAAGTGATTTTCATGCTTCCAGGGGCCCAAAACACAAGATTTATGGAATGGTTAAAAGTGCATGAAAATGGCCAATTTACTCACTCTGAGTTCTCAAAAAGGGTTTCTTCACCCCGGGAAGTTAATTAAATACCATTTGGAGGCATTTAATGTTCGAGCAAAAACGGCTGATTTTCGACAAAAGAGATAACACCCCCCCATTACGTCATGCTTCAGAAATGTGGAAAATGGTCCGTTTTCAAATGTTTTATTTTTGAACGTCAGTTCACATTTGTAGGTGGATCATCAGTGTTAGAGCTAAAATTAGCATGTTTAAAGTGATTTTCATGCTTCCAGGGGCTCGGGAAGTTAATTAAATACCATTTAGAGGCATTTAATGTTCGAGCAAAAACGGCTGATTTTCGACAAAAGAGATAACACCCCCCCATTACGTCATGCTTCAGAAATGTGGAAAATGGTCCGTTTTCAAATGTTTTATTTTTGAACGTCAGTTCACATTTGTAGGTGGATCATCAGTGTTAGAGCTAAAATTAGCATGTTTAAAGTGATTTTCATGCTTCCAGGGGCCCAAAACACAAGATTTATGGAATGGTTAAAAGTGCATGAAAATGGCCAATTTACTCACTCTGAGTTCTCAAAAAGGGTTTCTTCACCCCGGGAAGTTAATTAAATACCATTTGGAGGCATTTAATGTTCGAGCAAAAACGGCTGATTTTCGACAAAAGAGATAACACCCCCCCATTACGTCATGCTTCAGAAATGTGGAAAATGGTCCGTTTTCAAATGTTTTATTTTTGAACGTCAGTTCACATTTGTAGGTGGATCATCAGTGTTAGAGCTAAAATTAGCATGTTTAAAGTGATTTTCATGCTTCCAGGGGCTCGGGAAGTTAATTAAATACCATTTGGAGGCATTTAATGTTCGAGCAAAAACGGCTGATTTTCGACAAAAGAGATAACACCCCCCCATTACGTCATGCTTCAGAAATGTGGAAAATGGTCCGTTTTCAAATGTTTTATTTTTGAACGTCAGTTCACATTTGTAGGTGGATCATCAGTGTTAGAGCTAAAATTAGCATGTTTAAAGTGATTTTCATGCTTCCAGGGGCTCGGGAAGTTAATTAAATACCATTTGGAGGCATTTAATGTTCGAGCAAAAACGGCTGATTTTCGACAAAAGAGATAACACCCCCCCATTACGTCATGCTTCAGAAATGTGGAAAATGGTCCGTTTTCAAATGTTTTATTTTTGAACGTCAGTTCACATTTGTAGGTGGATCATCAGTGTTAGAGCTAAAATTAGCATGTTTAAAGTGATTTTCATGCTTCCAGGGGCTCGGGAAGTTAATTAAATACCATTTGGAGGCATTTAATGTTCGAGCAAAAACGGCTGATTTTCGACAAAAGAGATAACACCCCCCCATTACGTCATGCTTCAGAAATGTGGAAAATGGTCCGTTTTCAAATGTTTTATTTTTGAACGTCAGTTCACATTTGTAGGTGGATCATCAGTGTTAGAGCTAAAATTAGCATGTTTAAAGTGATTTTCATGCTTCCAGGGGCCCAAAACACAAGATTTATGGAATGGTTAAAAGTGCATGAAAATGGCCAATTTACTCATTCTGAGTTCTCAAAAAAGGTTTCTTCACCCCGGGAAGTTAATTAAATACCATTTGGAGGCATTTAATGATCGAGCAAAAACGGCTGATTTTCGACAAAAGAGATAACACCCCCCCATTACGTCATGCTTCAGAAATGTGGAAAATGGTCCGTTTTCAAATGTTTTATTTTTGAACGTCAGTTCACATTTGTAGGTGGATCATCAGTGTTAGAGCTAAAATTAGCATGTTTAAAGTGATTTTCATGCTTCCAGGGGCTCGGGAAGTTAATTAAATACCATTTGGAGGCATTTAATGTTCGAGCAAAAACGGCTGATTTTCGACAAAAGAGATAACACCCCCCCATTACGTCATGCTTCAGAAATGTGGAAAATGGTCCGTTTTCAAATGTTTTATTTTTGAACGTCAGTTCACATTTGTAGGTGGATCATCAGTGTTAGAGCTAAAATTAGCATGTTTAAAGTGATTTTCATGCTTCCAGGGGCTCGGGAAGTTAATTAAATACCATTTGGAGGCATTTAATGTTCGAGCAAAAACGGCTGATTTTCGACAAAAGAGATAACACCCCCCCATTACGTCATGCTTCAGAAATGTGGAAAATGGTCCGTTTTCAAATGTTTTATTTTTGAACGTCAGTTCACATTTGTAGGTGGATCATCAGTGTTAGAGCTAAAATTAGCATGTTTAAAGTGATTTTCATGCTTCCAGGGGCTCGGGAAGTTAATTAAATACCATTTGGAGGCATTTAATGTTCGAGCAAAAACGGCTGATTTTCGACAAAAGAGATAACACCCCCCCATTACGTCATGCTTCAGAAATGTGGAAAATGGTCCGTTTTCAAATGTTTTATTTTTGAACGTCAGTTCACATTTGTAGGTGGATCATCAGTGTTAGAGCTAAAATTAGCATGTTTAAAGTGATTTTCATGCTTCCAGGGGCTCGGGAAGTTAATTAAATACCATTTGGAGGCATTTAATGTTCGAGCAAAAACGGCTGATTTTCGACAAAAGAGATAACACCCCCCCATTACGTCATGCTTCAGAAATGTGGAAAATGGTCCGTTTTCAAATGTTTTATTTTTGAACGTCAGTTCACATTTGTAGGTGGATCATCAGTGTTAGAGCTAAAATTAGCATGTTTAAAGTGATTTTCATGCTTCCAGGGGCTCGGGAAGTTAATTAAATACCATTTGGAGGCATTTAATGTTCGAGCAAAAACGGCTGATTTTCGACAAAAGAGATAACACCCCCCCATTACGTCATGCTTCAGAAATGTGGAAAATGGTCCGTTTTCAAATGTTTTATTTTTGAACGTCAGTTCACATTTGTAGGTGGATCATCAGTGTTAGAGCTAAAATTAGCATGTTTAAAGTGATTTTCATGCTTCCAGGGGCCCAAAACACAAGATTTATGGAATGGTTAAAAGTGCATGAAAATGGCCAATTTACTCACTCTGAGTTCTCAAAAAGGGTTTCTTCACCCCGGGAAGTTAATTAAATACCATTTGGAGGCATTTAATGTTCGAGCAAAAACGGCTGATTTTCGACAAAAGAGATAACACCCCCCCAGTACGTCATGCTTCAGAAATGTGGAAAATGGTCCGTTTTCAAATGTTTTATTTTTGAACGTCAGTTCACATTTGTAGGTGGATCATCAGTGTTAGAGCTAAAATTAGCATGTTTAAAGTGATTTTCATGCTTCCAGGGGCTCGGGAAGTTAATTAAATACCATTTGGAGGCATTTAATGTTCGAGCAAAAACGGCTGATTTTCGACAAAAGAGATAACACCCCCCCATTACGTCATGCTTCAGAAATGTGGAAAATGGTCCGTTTTCAAATGTTTTATTTTTGAACGTCAGTTCACATTTGTAGGTGGATCATCAGTGTTAGAGCTAAAATTAGCATGTTTAAAGTGATTTTCATGCTTCCAGGGGCCCAAAACACAAGATTTATGGAATGGTTAAAAGTGCACGAAAATGGCCAATTTACTCATTCTGAGTTCTCAAAAAAGGTTTCTTCACCCCGGGAAGTTAATTAAATACCATTTGGAGGCATTTAATGTTCGAGCAAAAACGGCTGATTTTCGACAAAAGAGATAACACCCCCCCATTACGTCATGCTTCAGAAATGTGGAAAATGGTCCGTTTTCAAATGTTTTATTTTTGAACGTCAGTTCACATTTGTAGGTGGATCATCAGTGTTAGAGCTAAAATTAGCATGTTTAAAGTGATTTTCATGCTTCCAGGGGCTCGGGAAGTTAATTAAATACCATTTGGAGGCATTTAATGTTCGAGCAAAAACGGCTGATTTTCGACAAAAGAGATAACACCCCCCCATTACGTCATGCTTCAGAAATGTGGAAAATGGTCCGTTTTCAAATGTTTTATTTTTGAACGTCAGTTCACATTTGTAGGTGGATCATCAGTGTTAGAGCTAAAATTAGCATGTTTAAAGTGATTTTCATGCTTCCAGGGGCTCGGGAAGTTAATTAAATACCATTTGGAGGCATTTAATGTTCGAGCAAAAACGGCTGATTTTCGACAAAAGAGATAACACCCCCCCATTACGTCATGCTTCAGAAATGTGGAAAATGGTCCATTTTCAAATGTTTTATTTTTGAACGTCAGTTCACATTTGTAGGTGGATCATCAGTGTTAGAGCTAAAATTAGCATGTTTAAAGTGATTTTCATGCTTCCAGGGGCTCGGGAAGTTAATTAAATACCATTTGGAGGCATTTAATGTTCGAGCAAAAACGGCTGATTTTCGACAAAAGAGATAACACCCCCCCATTACGTCATGCTTCAGAAATGTGGAAAATGGTCCGTTTTCAAATGTTTTATTTTTGAACGTCAGTTCACATTTGTAGGTGGATCATCAGTGTTAGAGCTAAAATTAGCATGTTTAAAGTGATTTTCATGCTTCCAGGGGCCCAAAACACAAGATTTATGGAATGGTTAAAAGTGCATGAAAATGGCCAATTTACTCATTCTGAGTTCTCAAAAAAGGTTTCTTCACCCCGGGAAGTTAATTAAATACCATTTGGAGGCATTTAATGTTCGAGCAAAAACGGCTGATTTTCGACAAAAGAGATAACACCCCCCCATTACGTCATGCTTCAGAAATGTGGAAAATGGTCCGTTTTCAAATGTTTTATTTTTGAACGTCAGTTCACATTTGTAGGTGGATCATCAGTGTTAGAGCTAAAATTAGCATGTTTAAAGTGATTTTCATGCTTCCAGGGGCTCGGGAAGTTAATTAAATACCATTTGGAGGCATTTAATGTTCGAGCAAAAACGGCTGATTTTCGACAAAAGAGATAACACCCCCCCATTACGTCATGCTTCAGAAATGTGGAAAATGGTCCGTTTTCAAATGTTTTATTTTTGAACGTCAGTTCACATTTGTAGGTGGATCATCAGTGTTAGAGCTAAAATTAGCATGTTTAAAGTGATTTTCATGCTTCCAGGGGCTCGGGAAGTTAATTAAATACCATTTGGAGGCATTTAATGTTCGAGCAAAAACGGCTGATTTTCGACAAAAGAGATAACACCCCCCCATTACGTCATGCTTCAGAAATGTGGAAAATGGTCCGTTTTCAAATGTTTTATTTTTGAACGTCAGTTCACATTTGTAGGTGGATCATCAGTGTTAGAGCTAAAATTAGCATGTTTAAAGTGATTTTCATGCTTCCAGGGGCTCGGGAAGTTAATTAAATACCATTTGGAGGCATTTAATGTTCGAGCAAAAACGGCTGATTTTCGACAAAAGAGATAACACCCCCCCATTACGTCATGCTTCAGAAATGTGGAAAATGGTCCGTTTTCAAATGTTTTATTTTTGAACGTCAGTTCACATTTGTAGGTGGATCATCAGTGTTAGAGCTAAAATTAGCATGTTTAAAGTGATTTTCATGCTTCCAGGGGCTCGGGAAGTTAATTAAATACCATTTGGAGGCATTTAATGTTCGAGCAAAAACGGCTGATTTTCGACAAAAGAGATAACACCCCCCCATTACGTCATGCTTCAGAAATGTGGAAAATGGTCCGTTTTCAAATGTTTTATTTTTGAACGTCAGTTCACATTTGTAGGTGGATCATCAGTGTTAGAGCTAAAATTAGCATGTTTTAAGTGATTTTCATGCTTCCAGGGGCCCAAAACACAAGATTTATGGAATGGTTAAAAGTGCATGAAAATGGCCAATTTACTCATTCTGAGTTCTCAAAAAAGGTTTCTTCACCCCGGGAAGTTAATTAAATACCATTTGGAGGCATTTAATGTTCGAGCAAAAACGGCTGATTTTCGACAAAAGAGATAACACCCCCCCATTACGTCATGCTTCAGAAATGTGGAAAATGGTCCGTTTTCAAATGTTTTATTTTGAACGTCAGTTCACATTTGTAGGTGGATCATCAGTGTTAGAGCTAAAATTAGCATGTTTAAAGTGATTTTCATGCTTCCAGGGGCTCGGGAAGTTAATTAAATACCATTTGGAGGCATTTAATGTTCGAGCAAAAACGGCTGATTTTCGACAAAAGAGATAACACCCCCCCATTACGTCATGCTTCAGAAATGTGGAAAATGGTCCGTTTTCAAATGTTTTATTTTTGAACGTCAGTTCACATTTGTAGGTGGATCATCAGTGTTAGAGCTAAAATTAGCATGTTTAAAGTGATTTTCATGCTTCCAGGGGCTCGGGAAGTTAATTAAATACCATTTGGAGGCATTTAATGTTCGAGCAAAAACGGCTGATTTTCGACAAAAGAGATAACACCCCCCCATTACGTCATGCTTCAGAAATGTGGAAAATGGTCCGTTTTCAAATGTTTTATTTTTGAACGTCAGTTCACATTTGTAGGTGGATCATCAGTGTTAGAGCTAAAATTAGCATGTTTAAAGTGATTTTCATGCTTCCAGGGGCTCGGGAAGTTAATTAAATACCATTTGGAGGCATTTAATGTTCGAGCAAAAACGGCTGATTTTCGACAAAAGAGATAACACCCCCCCATTACGTCATGCTTCAGAAATGTGGAAAATGGTCCGTTTTCAAATGTTTTATTTTTGAACGTCAGTTCACATTTGTAGGTGGATCATCAGTGTTAGAGCTAAAATTAGCATGTTTAAAGTGATTTTCATGCTTCCAGGGGCTCGGGAAGTTAATTAAATACCATTTGGAGGCATTTAATGTTCGAGCAAAAACGGCTGATTTTCGACAAAAGAGATAACACCCCCCCATTACGTCATGCTTCAGAAATGTGGAAAATGGTCCGTTTTCAAATGTTTTATTTTTGAACGTCAGTTCACATTTGTAGGTGGATCATCAGTGTTAGAGCTAAAATTAGCATGTTTAAAGTGATTTTCATGCTTCCAGGGGCTCGGGAAGTTAATTAAATACCATTTGGAGGCATTTAATGTTCGAGCAAAAACGGCTGATTTTCGACAAAAGAGATAACACCCCCCCATTACGTCATGCTTCAGAAATGTGGAAAATGGTCCGTTTTCAAATGTTTTATTTTTGAACGTCAGTTCACATTTGTAGGTGGATCATCAGTGTTAGAGCTAAAATTAGCATGTTTAAAGTGATTTTCATGCTTCCAGGGGCCCAAAACACAAGATTTATGGAATGGTTAAAAGTGCATGAAAATGGCCAATTTACTCACTCTGAGTTCTCAAAAAGGGTTTCTTCACCCCGGGAAGTTAATTAAATACCATTTGGAGGCATTTAATGTTCGAGCAAAAACGGCTGATTTTCGACAAAAGAGATAACACCCCCCCATTACGTCATGCTTCAGAAATGTGGAAAATGGTCCGTTTTCAAATGTTTTATTTTTGAACGTCAGTTCACATTTGTAGGTGGATCATCAGTGTTAGAGCTAAAATTAGCATGTTTAAAGTGATTTTCATGCTTCCAGGGGCCCAAAACACAAGATTTATGGAATGGTTAAAAGTGCATGAAAATGGCCAATTTACTCACTCTGAGTTCTCAAAAAGGGTTTCTTCACCCCGGGAAGTTAATTAAATACCATTTGGAGGCATTTAATGTTCGAGCAAAAACGGCTGATTTTCGACAAAAGAGATAACACCCCCCCATTACGTCATGCTTCAGAAATGTGGAAAATGGTCCGTTTTCAAATGTTTTATTTTTGAACGTCAGTTCACATTTGTAGGTGGATCATCAGTGTTAGAGCTAAAATTAGCATGTTTAAAGTGATTTTCATGCTTCCAGGGGCTCGGGAAGTTAATTAAATACCATTTAGAGGCATTTAATGTTCGAGCAAAAACGGCTGATTTTCGACAAAAGAGATAACACCCCCCCATTACGTCATGCTTCAGAAATGTGGAAAATGGTCCGTTTTCAAATGTTTTATTTTTGAACGTCAGTTCACATTTGTAGGTGGATCATCAGTGTTAGAGCTAAAATTAGCATGTTTAAAGTGATTTTCATGCTTCCAGGGGCCCAAAACACATGATTTATGGAATGGTTAAAAGTGCATGAAAATGGCCAATTTACTCACTCTGAGTTCTCAAAAAGGGTTTCTTCACCCCGGGAAGTTAATTAAATACCATTTGGAGGCATTTAATGTTCGAGCAAAAACGGCTGATTTTCGACAAAAGAGATAACACCCCCCCATTACGTCATGCTTCAGAAATGTGGAAAATGGTCCGTTTTCAAATGTTTTATTTTTGAACGTCAGTTCACATTTGTAGGTGGATCATCAGTGTTAGAGCTAAAATTAGCATGTTTAAAGTGATTTTCATGCTTCCAGGGGCTCGGGAAGTTAATTAAATACCATTTGGAGGCATTTAATGTTCGAGCAAAAACGGCTGATTTTCGACAAAAGAGATAACACCCCCCCATTACGTCATGCTTCAGAAATGTGGAAAATGGTCCGTTTTCAAATGTTTTATTTTTGAACGTCAGTTCACATTTGTAGGTGGATCATCAGTGTTAGAGCTAAAATTAGCATGTTTTAAAGTGATTTTCATGCTTCCAGGGGCTCGGGAAGGTAATTAAATACCATTTGGAGGCATTTAATGTTCGAGCAAAAACGGCTGATTTTCGACAAAAGAGATAACACCCCCCCATTACGTCATGCTTCAGAAATGTGGAAAATGGTCCGTTTTCAAATGTTTTATTTTTGAACGTCAGTTCACATTTGTAGGTGGATCATCAGTGTTAGAGCTAAAATTAGCATGTTTAAAGTGATTTTCATGCTTCCAGGGGCTCGGGAAGTTAATTAAATACCATTTGGAGGCATTTAATGTTCGAGCAAAAACGGCTGATTTTCGACAAAAGAGATAACACCCCCCCATTACGTCATGCTTCAGAAATGTGGAAAATGGTCCGTTTTCAAATGTTTTATTTTTGAACGTCAGTTCACATTTGTAGGTGGATCATCAGTGTTAGAGCTAAAATTAGCATGTTTAAAGTGATTTTCATGCTTCCAGGGGCCCAAAACACAAGATTTATGGAATGGTTAAAAGTGCATGAAAATGGCCAATTTACTCACTCTGAGTTCTCAAAAAGGGTTTCTTCACCCCGGGAAGTTAATTAAATACCATTTGGAGGCATTTAATGTTCGAGCAAAAACGGCTGATTTTCGACAAAAGAGATAACACCCCCCCAGTACGTCATGCTTCAGAAATGTGGAAAATGGTCCGTTTTCAAATGTTTTATTTTTGAACGTCAGTTCACATTTGTAGGTGGATCATCAGTGTTAGAGCTAAAATTAGCATGTTTAAAGTGATTTTCATGCTTCCAGGGGCTCGGGAAGTTAATTAAATACCATTTGGAGGCATTTAATGTTCGAGCAAAAACGGCTGATTTTCGACAAAAGAGATAACACCCCCCCATTACGTCATGCTTCAGAAATGTGGAAAATGGTCCGTTTTCAAATGTTTTATTTTTGAACGTCAGTTCACATTTGTAGGTGGATCATCAGTGTTAGAGCTAAAATTAGCATGTTTAAAGTGATTTTCATGCTTCCAGGGGCCCAAAACACAAGATTTATGGAATGGTTAAAAGTGCATGAAAATGGCCAATTTACTCACTCTGAGTTCTCAAAAAGGGTTTCTTCACCCCGGGAAGTTAATTAAATACCATTTGGAGGCATTTAATGTTCGAGCAAAAACGGCTGATTTTCGACAAAAGAGATAACACCCCCCCATTACGTCATGCTTCAGAAATGTGGAAAATGGTCCGTTTTCAAATGTTTTATTTTTGAACGTCAGTTCACATTTGTAGGTGGATCATCAGTGTTAGAGCTAAAATTAGCATGTTTAAAGTGATTTTCATGCTTCCAGGGGCCCAAAACACAAGATTTATGGAATGGTTAAAAGTGCATGAAAATGGCCAATTTACTCACTCTGAGTTCTCAAAAAGGGTTTCTTCACCCCGGGAAGTTAATTAAATACCATTTGGAGGCATTTAATGTTCGAGCAAAAACGGCTGATTTTCGACAAAAGAGATAACACCCCCCCAGTACGTCATGCTTCAGAAATGTGGAAAATGGTCCGTTTTCAAATGTTTTATTTTTGAACGTCAGTTCACATTTGTAGGTGGATCATCAGTGTTAGAGCTAAAATTAGCATGTTTAAAGTGATTTTCATGCTTCCAGGGGCTCGGGAAGTTAATTAAATACCATTTGGAGGCATTTAATGTTCGAGCAAAAACGGCTGATTTTCGACAAAAGAGATAACACCCCCCCATTACGTCATGCTTCAGAAATGTGGAAAATGGTCCGTTTTCAAATGTTTTATTTTTGAACGTCAGTTCACATTTGTAGGTGGATCATCAGTGTTAGAGCTAAAATTAGCATGTTTAAAGTGATTTTCATGCTTCCAGGGGCCCAAAACACAAGATTTATGGAATGGTTAAAAGTGCATGAAAATGGCCAATTTACTCACTCTGAGTTCTCAAAAAGGGTTTCTTCACCCCGGGAAGTTAATTAAATACCATTTGGAGGCATTTAATGTTCGAGCAAAAACGGCTGATTTGAGACAAAAGAGATAACACCCCCCCATTACGTCATGCTTCAGAAATGTGGAAAATGGTCCGTTTTCAAATGTTTTATTTTTGAACGTCAGTTCACATTTGTAGGTGGATCATCAGTGTTAGAGCTAAAATTAGCATGTTTAAAGTGATTTTCATGCTTCCAGGGGCTCGGGAAGTTAATTAAATACCATTTGGAGGCATTTAATGTTCGAGCAAAAACGGCTGATTTTCGACAAAAGAGATAACACCCCCCCATTACGTCATGCTTCAGAAATGTGGAAAATGGTCCGTTTTCAAATGTTTTATTTTTGAACGTCAGTTCACATTTGTAGGTGGATCATCAGTGTTAGAGCTAAAATTAGCATGTTTAAAGTGATTTTCATGCTTCCAGGGGCTCGGGAAGTTAATTAAATACCATTTGGAGGCATTTAATGTTCGAGCAAAAACGGCTGATTTTCGACAAAAGAGATAACACCCCCCCATTACGTCATGCTTCAGAAATGTGGAAAATGGTCCGTTTTCAAATGTTTTATTTTTGAACGTCAGTTCACATTTGTAGGTGGATCATCAGTGTTAGAGCTAAAATTAGCATGTTTAAAGTGATTTTCATGCTTCCAGGGGCTCGGGAAGTTAATTAAATACCATTTGGAGGCATTTAATGTTCGAGCAAAAACGGCTGATTTTCGACAAAAGAGATAACACCCCCCCATTACGTCATGCTTCAGAAATGTGGAAAATGGTCCGTTTTCAAATGTTTTATTTTTGAACGTCAGTTCACATTTGTAGGTGGATCATCAGTGTTAGAGCTAAAATTAGCATGTTTAAAGTGATTTTCATGCTTCCAGGGGCCCAAAACACAAGATTTATGGAATGGTTAAAAGTGCATGAAAATGGCCAATTTACTCATTCTGAGTTCTCAAAAAAGGTTTCTTCACCCCGGGAAGTTAATTAAATACCATTTGGAGGCATTTAATGTTCGAGCAAAAACGGCTGATTTTCGACAAAAGAGATAACACCCCCCCATTACGTCATGCTTCAGAAATGTGGAAAATGGTCCGTTTTCAAATGTTTTATTTTTGAACGTCAGTTCACATTTGTAGGTGGATCATCAGTGTTAGAGCTAAAATTAGCATGTTTAAAGTGATTTTCATGCTTCCAGGGGCTCGGGAAGTTAATTAAATACCATTTGGAGGCATTTAATGTTCGAGCAAAAACGGCTGATTTTCGACAAAAGAGATAACACCCCCCCATTACGTCATGCTTCAGAAATGTGGAAAATGGTCCGTTTTCAAATGTTTTATTTTTGAACGTCAGTTCACATTTGTAGGTGGATCATCAGTGTTAGAGCTAAAATTAGCATGTTTAAAGTGATTTTCATGCTTCCAGGGGCTCGGGAAATTAATTAAATACCATTTGGAGGCATTTAATGTTCGAGCAAAAACGGCTGATTTTCGACAAAAGAGATAACACCCCCCCATTACGTCATGCTTCAGAAATGTGGAAAATGGTCCGTTTTCAAATGTTTTATTTTTGAACGTCAGTTCACATTTGTAGGTGGATCATCAGTGTTAGAGCTAAAATTAGCATGTTTAAAGTGATTTTCATGCTTCCAGGGGCTCGGGAAGTTAATTAAATACCATTTGGAGGCATTTAATGTTCGAGCAAAAACGGCTGATTTTCGACAAAAGAGATAACACCCCCCCATTACGTCATGCTTCAGAAATGTGGAAAATGGTCCGTTTTCAAATGTTTTATTTTTGAACGTCAGTTCACATTTGTAGGTGGATCATCAGTGTTAGAGCTAAAATTAGCATGTTTAAAGTGATTTTCATGCTTCCAGGGGCCCAAAACACAAGATTTATGGAATGGTTAAAAGTGCATGAAAATGGCCAATTTACTCACTCTGAGTTCTCAAAAAGGGTTTCTTCACCCCGGGAAGTTAATTAAATACCATTTGGAGGCATTTAATGTTCGAGCAAAAACGGCTGATTTTCGACAAAAGAGATAACACCCCCCCAGTACGTCATGCTTCAGAAATGTGGAAAATGGTCCGTTTTCAAATGTTTTATTTTTGAACGTCAGTTCACATTTGTAGGTGGATCATCAGTGTTAGAGCTAAAATTAGCATGTTTAAAGTGATTTTCATGCTTCCAGGGGCTCGGGAAGTTAATTAAATACCATTTGGAGGCATTTAATGTTCGAGCAAAAACGGCTGATTTTCGACAAAAGAGATAACACCCCCCCATTACGTCATGCTTCAGAAATGTGGAAAATGGTCCGTTTTCAAATGTTTTATTTTTGAACGTCAGTTCACATTTGTAGGTGGATCATCAGTGTTAGAGCTAAAATTAGCATGTTTAAAGTGATTTTCATGCTTCCAGGGGCCCAAAACACAAGATTTATGGAATGGTTAAAAGTGCATGAAAATGGCCAATTTACTCACTCTGAGTTCTCAAAAAGGGTTTCTTCACCCCGGGAAGTTAATTAAATACCATTTGGAGGCATTTAATGTTCGAGCAAAAACGGCTGATTTTCGACAAAAGAGATAACACCCCCCCATTACGTCATGCTTCAGAAATGTGGAAAATGGTCCGTTTTCAAATGTTTTATTTTTGAACGTCAGTTCACATTTGTAGGTGGATCATCAGTGTTAGAGCTAAAATTAGCATGTTTAAAGTGATTTTCATGCTTCCAGGGGCTCGGGAAGTTAATTAAATACCATTTGGAGGCATTTAATGTTCGAGCAAAAACGGCTGATTTTCGACAAAAGAGATAACACCCCCCCATTACGTCATGCTTCAGAAATGTGGAAAATGGTCCGTTTTCAAATGTTTTATTTTTGAACGTCAGTTCACATTTGTAGGTGGATCATCAGTGTTAGAGCTAAAATTAGCATGCTTAAAGTGATTTTCATGCTTCCAGGGGCTCGGGAAGTTAATTAAATACCATTTGGAGGCATTTAATGTTCGAGCAAAAACGGCTGATTTTCGACAAAAGAGATAACACCCCCCCATTACGTCATGCTTCAGAAATGTGGAAAATGGTCCGTTTTCAAATGTTTTATTTTTGAACGTCAGTTCACATTTGTAGGTGGATCATCAGTGTTAGAGCTAAAATTAGCATGTTTAAAGTGATTTTCATGCTTCCAGGGGCTCGGGAAGTTAATTAAATACCATTTGGAGGCATTTAATGTTCGAGCAAAAACGGCTGATTTTCGACAAAAGAGATAACACCCCCCCATTACGTCATGCTTCAGAAATGTGGAAAATGGTCCGTTTTCAAATGTTTTATTTTTGAACGTCAGTTCACATTTGTAGGTGGATCATCAGTGTTAGAGCTAAAATTAGCATGTTTAAAGTGATTTTCATGCTTCCAGGGGCCCAAAACACAAGATTTATGGAATGGTTAAAAGTGCATGAAAATGGCCAATTTACTCATTCTGAGTTCTCAAAAAAGGTTTCTTCACCCCGGGAAGTTAATTAAATACCATTTGGAGGCATTTAATGTTCGAGCAAAAACGGCTGATTTTCGACAAAAGAGATAACACCCCCCCATTACGTCATGCTTCAGAAATGTGGAAAATGGTCCGTTTTCAAATGTTTTATTTTTGAACGTCAGTTCACATTTGTAGGTGGATCATCAGTGTTAGAGCTAAAATTAGCATGTTTAAAGTGATTTTCATGCTTCCAGGGGCTCGGGAAGTTAATTAAATACCATTTGGAGGCATTTAATGTTCGAGCAAAAACGGCTGATTTTCGACAAAAGAGATAACACCCCCCCATTACGTCATGCTTCAGAAATGTGGAAAATGGTCCGTTTTCAAATGTTTTATTTTTGAACGTCAGTTCACATTTGTAGGTGGATCATCAGTGTTAGAGCTAAAATTAGCATGTTTAAAGTGATTTTCATGCTTCCAGGGGCTCGGGAAATTAATTAAATACCATTTGGAGGCATTTAATGTTCGAGCAAAAACGGCTGATTTTCGACAAAAGAGATAACACCCCCCCATTACGTCATGCTTCAGAAATGTGGAAAATGGTCCGTTTTCAAATGTTTTATTTTTGAACGTCAGTTCACATTTGTAGGTGGATCATCAGTGTTAGAGCTAAAATTAGCATGTTTAAAGTGATTTTCATGCTTCCAGGGGCTCGGGAAGTTAATTAAATACCATTTGGAGGCATTTAATGTTCGAGCAAAAACGGCTGATTTTCGACAAAAGAGATAACACCCCCCCATTACGTCATGCTTCAGAAATGTGGAAAATGGTCCGTTTTCAAATGTTTTATTTTTGAACGTCAGTTCACATTTGTAGGTGGATCATCAGTGTTAGAGCTAAAATTAGCATGTTTAAAGTGATTTTCATGCTTCCAGGGGCCCAAAACACAAGATTTATGGAATGGTTAAAAGTGCATGAAAATGGCCAATTTACTCACTCTGAGTTCTCAAAAAGGGTTTCTTCACCCCGGGAAGTTAATTAAATACCATTTGGAGGCATTTAATGTTCGAGCAAAAACGGCTGATTTTCGACAAAAGAGATAACACCCCCCCATTACGTCATGCTTCAGAAATGTGGAAAATGGTCCGTTTTCAAATGTTTTATTTTTGAACGTCAGTTCACATTTGTAGGTGGATCATCAGTGTTAGAGCTAAAATTAGCATGTTTAAAGTGATTTTCATGCTTCCAGGGGCTCGGGAAGTTAATTAAATACCATTTGGAGGCATTTAATGTTCGAGCAAAAACGGCTGATTTTCGACAAAAGAGATAACACCCCCCCATTACGTCATGCTTCAGAAATGTGGAAAATGGTCCGTTTTCAAATGTTTTATTTTTGAACGTCAGTTCACATTTGTAGGTGGATCATCAGTGTTAGAGCTAAAATTAGCATGTTTAAAGTGATTTTCATGCTTCCAGGGGCCCAAAACACAAGATTTATGGAATGGTTAAAAGTGCATGAAAATGGCCAATTTACTCACTCTGAGTTCTCAAAAAGGGTTTCTTCACCCCGGGAAGTTAATTAAATACCATTTGGAGGCATTTAATGTTCGAGCAAAAACGGCTGATTTTCGACAAAAGAGATAACACCCCCCCATTACGTCATGCTTCAGAAATGTGGAAAATGGTCCGTTTTCAAATGTTTTATTTTTGAACGTCAGTTCACATTTGTAGGTGGATCATCAGTGTTAGAGCTAAAATTAGCATGTTTAAAGTGATTTTCATGCTTCCAGGGGCTCGGGAAGTTAATTAAATACCATTTGGAGGCATTTAATGTTCGAGCAAAAACGGCTGATTTTCGACAAAAGAGATAACACCCCCCCATTACGTCATGCTTCAGAAATGTGGAAAATGGTCCGTTTTCAAATGTTTTATTTTTGAACGTCAGTTCACATTTGTAGGTGGATCATCAGTGTTAGAGCTAAAATTAGCATGTTTAAAGTGATTTTCATGCTTCCAGGGGCTCGGGAAGTTAATTAAATACCATTTGGAGGCATTTAATGTTCGGGCAAAAACGGCTGATTTTCGACAAAAGAGATAACACCCCCCCATTACGTCATGCTTCAGAAATGTGGAAAATGGTCCGTTTTCAAATGTTTTATTTTTGAACGTCAGTTCACATTTGTAGGTGGATCATCAGTGTTAGAGCTAAAATTAGCATGTTTAAAGTGATTTTCATGCTTCCAGGGGCTCGGGAAGTTAATTAAATACCATTTGGAGGCATTTAATGTTCGAGCAAAAACGGCTGATTTTCGACAAAAGAGATAACACCCCCCCATTACGTCATGCTTCAGAAATGTGGAAAATGGTCCGTTTTCAAATGTTTAATTTTTGAACGTCAGTTCACATTTGTAGGTGGATCATCAGTGTTAGAGCTAAAATTAGCATGTTTAAAGTGATTTTCATGCTTCCAGGGGCTCGGGAAGTTAATTAAATACCATTTGGAGGCATTTAATGTTCGAGCAAAAACGGCTGATTTTCGACAAAAGAGATAACACCCCCCCATTACGTCATGCTTCAGAAATGTGGAAAATGGTCCGTTTTCAAATGTTTTATTTTTGAACGTCAGTTCACATTTGTAGGTGGATCATCAGTGTTAGAGCTAAAATTAGCATGTTTAAAGTGATTTTCATGCTTCCAGGGGCCCAAAACACAAGATTTATGGAATGGTTAAAAGTGCATGAAAATGGCCAATTTACTCACTCTGAGTTCTCAAAAAGGGTTTCTTCACCCCGGGAAGTTAATTAAATACCATTTGGAGGCATTTAATGTTCGAGCAAAAACGGCTGATATTCGACAAAAGAGATAACACCCCCCCATTACGTCATGCTTCAGAAATGTGGAAAATGGTCCGTTTTCAAATGTTTTATTTTTGAACGTCAGTTCACATTTGTAGGTGGATCATCAGTGTTAGAGCTAAAATTAGCATGTTTAAAGTGATTTTCATGCTTCCAGGGGCTCGGGAAGTTAATTAAATACCATTTGGAGGCATTTAATGTTCGAGCAAAAACGGCTGATTTTCGACAAAAGAGATAACACCCCCCCATTACGTCATGCTTCAGAAATGTGGAAAATGGTCCGTTTTCAAATGTTTTATTTTTGAACGTCAGTTCACATTTGTAGGTGGATCATCAGTGTTAGAGCTAAAATTAGCATGTTTAAAGTGATTTTCATGCTTCCAGGGGCTCGGGAAGTTAATTAAATACCATTTGGAGGCATTTAATGTTCGAGCAAAAACGGCTGATTTTCGACAAAAGAGATAACACCCCCCCATTACGTCATGCTTCAGAAATGTGGAAAATGGTCCGTTTTCAAATGTTTTATTTTTGAACGTCAGTTCACATTTGTAGGTGGATCATCAGTGTTAGAGCTAAAATTAGCATGTTTAAAGTGATTTTCATGCTTCCAGGGGCTCGGGAAGTTAATTAAATACCATTTGGAGGCATTTAATGTTCGAGCAAAAACGGCTGATTTTCGACAAAAGAGATAACACCCCCCCATTACGTCATGCTTCAGAAATGTGGAAAATGGTCCGTTTTCAAATGTTTTATTTTTGAACGTCAGTTCACATTTGTAGGTGGATCATCAGTGTTAGAGCTAAAATTAGCATGTTTAAAGTGATTTTCATGCTTCCAGGGGCTCGGGAAGTTAATTAAATACCATTTGGAGGCATTTAATGTTCGAGCAAAAACGGCTGATTTTCGACAAAAGAGATAACACCCCCCCATTACGTCATGCTTCAGAAATGTGGAAAATGGTCCGTTTTCAAATGTTTTATTTTTGAACGTCAGTTCACATTTGTAGGTGGATCATCAGTGTTAGAGCTAAAATTAGCATGTTTAAAGTGATTTTCATGCTTCCAGGGGCTCGGGAAGTTAATTAAATACCATTTGGAGGCATTTAATGTTCGAGCAAAAACGGCTGATTTTCCGACAAAAGAGATAACACCCCCCCATTACGTCATGCTTCAGAAATGTGGAAAATGGTCCGTTTTCAAATGTTTTATTTTTGAACGTCAGTTCACATTTGTAGGTGGATCATCAGTGTTAGAGCTAAAATTAGCATGTTTAAAGTGATTTTCATGCTTCCAGGGGCCCAAAACACAAGATTTATGGAATGGTTAAAAGTGCATGAAAATGGCCAATTTACTCACTCTGAGTTCTCAAAAAGGGTTTCTTCACCCCGGGAAGTTAATTAAATACCATTTGGAGGCATTTAATGTTCGAGCAAAAACGGCTGATTTTCGACAAAAGAGATAACACCCCCCCATTACTTCATGCTTCAGAAATGTGGAAAATGGTCCGTTTTCAAATGTTTTATTTTTGAACGTCAGTTCACATTTGTAGGTGGATCATCAGTGTTAGAGCTAAAATTAGCATGTTTAAAGTGATTTTCATGCTTCCAGGGGCTCGGGAAGTTAATTAAATACCATTTGGAGGCATTTAATGTTCGAGCAAAAACGGCTGATTTTCGACAAAAGAGATAACACCCCCCCATTACGTCATGCTTCAGAAATGTGGAAAATGGTCCGTTTTCAAATGTTTTATTTTTGAACGTCAGTTCAATTTGTAGGTGGATCATCAGTGTTAGAGCTAAAATTAGCATGTTTAAAGTGATTTTCATGCTTCCAGGGGCTCGGGAAGTTAATTAAATACCATTTGGAGGCATTTAATGTTCGAGCAAAAACGGCTGATTTTCGACAAAAGAGATAACACCCCCCCATTACGTCATGCTTCAGAAATGTGGAAAATGGTCCGTTTTCAAATGTTTTATTTTTGAACGTCAGTTCACATTTGTAGGTGGATCATCAGTGTTAGAGCTAAAATTAGCATGTTTAAAGTGATTTTCATGCTTCCAGGGGCTCGGGAAGTTAATTAAATACCATTTGGAGGCATTTAATGTTCGAGCAAAAACGGCTGATTTTCGACAAAAGAGATAACACCCCCCCATTACGTCATGCTTCAGAAATGTGGAAAATGGTCCGTTTTCAAATGTTTTATTTTTGAACGTCAGTTCACATTTGTAGGTGGATCATCAGTGTTAGAGCTAAAATTAGCATGTTTAAAGTGATTTTCATGCTTCCAGGGGCCCAAAACACAAGATTTATGGAATGGTTAAAAGTGCATGAAAATGGCCAATTTACTCACTCTGAGTTCTCAAAAAGGGTTTCTTCACCCCGGGAAGTTAATTAAATACCATTTGGAAGCATTTAATGTTCGAGCAAAAACGGCTGATTTTCGACAAAAGAGATAACACCCCCCCATTACGTCATGCTTCAGAAATGTGGAAAATGGTCCGTTTTCAAATGTTTTATTTTTGAACGTCAGTTCACATTTGTAGGTGGATCATCAGTGTTAGAGCTAAAATTAGCATGTTTAAAGTGATTTTCATGCTTCCAGGGGCTCGGGAAGTTAATTAAATACCATTTGGAGGCATTTAATGTTCGAGCAAAAACGGCTGATTTTCAACAAAAGAGATAACACCCCCCCATTACGTCATGCTTCAGAAATGTGGAAAATGGTCCGTTTTCAAATGTTTTATTTTTGAACGTCAGTTCACATTTGTAGGTGGATCATCAGTGTTAGAGCTAAAATTAGCATGTTTAAAGTGATTTTCATGCTTCCAGGGGCCCAAAACACAAGATTTATGGAATGGTTAAAAGTGCATGAAAATGGCCAATTTACTCATTCTGAGTTCTCAAAAAAGGTTTCTTCACCCCGGGAAGTTAATTAAATACCATTTGGAGGCATTTAATGATCGAGCAAAAACGGCTGATTTTCGACAAAAGAGATAACACCCCCCCATTACGTCATGCTTCAGAAATGTGGAAAATGGTCCGTTTTCAAATGTTTTATTTTTGAACGTCAGTTCACATTTGTAGGTGGATCATCAGTGTTAGAGCTAAAATTAGCATGTTTAAAGTGATTTTCATGCTTCCAGGGGCTCGGGAAGTTAATTAAATACCATTTGGAGGCATTTAATGTTCGAGCAAAAACGGCTGATTTTCGACAAAAGAGATAACACCCCCCCATTACGTCATGCTTCAGAAATGTGGAAAATGGTCCGTTTTCAAATGTTTTATTTTTGAACGTCAGTTCACATTTGTAGGTGGATCATCAGTGTTAGAGCTAAAATAAGCATGTTTAAAGTGATTTTCATGCTTCCAGGGGCTCGGGAAGTTAATTAAATACCATTTGGAGGCATTTAATGTTCGAGCAAAAACGGCTGATTTTCGACAAAAGAGATAACACCCCCCCATTACGTCATGCTTCAGAAATGTGGAAAATGGTCCGTTTTCAAATGTTTTATTTTTGAACGTCAGTTCACATTTGTAGGTGGATCATCAGTGTTAGAGCTAAAATTAGCATGTTTAAAGTGATTTTCATGCTTCCAGGGGCTCGGGAAGTTAATTAAATACCATTTGGAGGCATTTAATGTTCGAGCAAAAACGGCTGATTTTCGACAAAAGAGATAACACCCCCCCATTACGTCATGCTTCAGAAATGTGGAAAATGGTCCGTTTTCAAATGTTTTATTTTTGAACGTCAGTTCACATTTGTAGGTGGATCATCAGTGTTAGAGCTAAAATTAGCATGTTTAAAGTGATTTTCATGCTTCCAGGGGCTCGGGAAGTTAATTAAATACCATTTGGAGGCATTTAATGTTCGAGCAAAAACGGCTGATTTTCGACAAAAGAGATAACACCCCCCCATTACGTCATGCTTCAGAAATGTGGAAAATGGTCCGTTTTCAAATGTTTTATTTTTGAACGTCAGTTCACATTTGTTGGTGGATCATCAGTGTTAGAGCTAAAATTAGCATGTTTAAAGTGATTTTCATGCTTCCAGGGGCTCGGGAAGTTAATTAAATACCATTTGGAGGCATTTAATGTTCGAGCAAAAACGGCTGATTTTCGACAAAAGAGATAACACCCCCCCATTACGTCATGCTTCAGAAATGTGGAAAATGGTCCGTTTTCAAATGTTTTATTTTTGAACGTCAGTTCACATTTGTAGGTGGATCATCAGTGTTAGAGCTAAAATTAGCATGTTTAAAGTGATTTTCATGCTTCCAGGGGCCCAAAACACAAGATTTATGGAATGGTTAAAAGTGCATGAAAATGGCCAATTTACTCACTCTGAGTTCTCAAAAAGGGTTTCTTCACCCCGGGAAGTTAATTAAATACCATTTGGAGGCATTTAATGTTCGAGCAAAAACGGCTGATTTTCGACAAAAGAGATAACACCCCCCCAGTACGTCATGCTTCAGAAATGTGGAAAATGGTCCGTTTTCAAATGTTTTATTTTTGAACGTCAGTTCACATTTGTAGGTGGATCATCAGTGTTAGAGCTAAAATTAGCATGTTTAAAGTGATTTTCATGCTTCCAGGGGCTCGGGAAGTTAATTAAATACCATTTGGAGGCATTTAATGTTCGAGCAAAAACGGCTGATTTTCGACAAAAGAGATAACACCCCCCCATTACGTCATGCTTCAGAAATGTGGAAAATGGTCAGTTTTCAAATGTTTTATTTTTGAACGTCAGTTCACATTTGTAGGTGGATCATCAGTGTTAGAGCTAAAATTAGCATGTTTAAAGTGATTTTCATGCTTCCAGGGGCCCAAAACACAAGATTTATGGAATGGTTAAAAGTGCATGAAAATGGCCAATTTACTCATTCTGAGTTCTCAAAAAAGGTTTCTTCACCCCGGGAAGTTAATTAAATACCATTTGGAGGCATTTAATGTTCGAGCAAAAACGGCTGATTTTCGACAAAAGAGATAACACCCCCCCATTACGTCATGCTTCAGAAATGTGGAAAATGGTCCGTTTTCAAATGTTTTATTTTTGAACGTCAGTTCACATTTGTAGGTGGATCATCAGTGTTAGAGCTAAAATTAGCATGTTTAAAGTGATTTTCATGCTTCCAGGGGCTCGGGAAGTTAATTAAATACCATTTGGAGGCATTTAATGTTCGAGCAAAAACGGCTGATTTTCGACAAAAGAGATAACACCCCCCCATTACGTCATGCTTCAGAAATGTGGAAAATGGTCCGTTTTCAAATGTTTTATTTTTGAACGTCAGTTCACATTTGTAGGTGGATCATCAGTGTTAGAGCTAAAATTAGCATGTTTAAAGTGATTTTCATGCTTCCAGGGGCTCGGGAAGTTAATTAAATACCATTTGGAGGCATTTAATGTTCGAGCAAAAACGGCTGATTTTCGACAAAAGAGATAACACCCCCCCATTACGTCATGCTTCAGAAATGTGGAAAATGGTCCATTTTCAAATGTTTTATTTTTGAACGTCAGTTCACATTTGTAGGTGGATCATCAGTGTTAGAGCTAAAATTAGCATGTTTAAAGTGATTTTCATGCTTCCAGGGGCTCGGGAAGTTAATTAAATACCATTTGGAGGCATTTAATGTTCGAGCAAAAACGGCTGATTTTCGACAAAAGAGATAACACCCCCCCATTACGTCATGCTTCAGAAATGTGGAAAATGGTCCGTTTTCAAATGTTTTATTTTTGAACGTCAGTTCACATTTGTAGGTGGATCATCAGTGTTAGAGCTAAAATTAGCATGTTTAAAGTGATTTTCATGCTTCCAGGGGCCCAAAACACAAGATTTATGGAATGGTTAAAAGTGCATGAAAATGGCCAATTTACTCATTCTGAGTTCTCAAAAAAGGTTTCTTCACCCCGGGAAGTTAATTAAATACCATTTGGAGGCATTTAATGTTCGAGCAAAAACGGCTGATTTTCGAAAAAAGAGATAACACCCCCCCATTACGTCATGCTTCAGAAATGTGGAAAATGGTCCGTTTTCAAATGTTTTATTTTTGAACGTCAGTTCACATTTGTAGGTGGATCATCAGTGTTAGAGCTAAAATTAGCATGTTTAAAGTGATTTTCATGCTTCCAGGGGCTCGGGAAGTTAATTAAATACCATTTGGAGGCATTTAATGTTCGAGCAAAAACGGCTGATTTTCGACAAAAGAGATAACACCCCCCCATTACGTCATGCTTCAGAAATGTGGAAAATGGTCCGTTTTCAAATGTTTTATTTTTGAACGTCAGTTCACATTTGTAGGTGGATCATCAGTGTTAGAGCTAAAATTAGCATGTTTAAAGTGATTTTCATGCTTCCAGGGGCTCGGGAAGTTAATTAAATACCATTTGGAGGCATTTAATGTTCGAGCAAAAACGGCTGATTTTCGACAAAAGAGATAACACCCCCCCATTACGTCATGCTTCAGAAATGTGGAAAATGGTCCGTTTTCAAATGTTTTATTTTTGAACGTCAGTTCACATTTGTAGGTGGATCATCAGTGTTAGAGCTAAAATTAGCATGTTTAAAGTGATTTTCATGCTTCCAGGGGCCCAAAACACAAGATTTATGGAATGGTTAAAAGTGCATGAAAATGGCCAATTTACTCATTCTGAGTTCTCAAAAAAGGTTTCTTCACCCCGGGAAGTTAATTAAATACCATTTGGAGGCATTTAATGTTCGAGCAAAAACGGCTGATTTTCGACAAAAGAGATAACACCCCCCCATTACGTCATGCTTCAGAAATGTGGAAAATGGTCCGTTTTCAAATGTTTTATTTTTGAACGTCAGTTCACATTTGTAGGTGGATCATCAGTGTTAGAGCTAAAATTAGCATGTTTAAAGTGATTTTCATGCTTCCAGGGGCTCGGGAAGTTAATTAAATACCATTTGGAGGCATTTAATGTTCGAGCAAAAACGGCTGATTTTCGACAAAAGAGATAACACCCCCCCATTACGTCATGCTTCAGAAATGTGGAAAATGGTCCGTTTTCAAATGTTTTATTTTTGAACGTCAGTTCACATTTGTAGGTGGATCATCAGTGTTAGAGCTAAAATTAGCATGTTTAAAGTGATTTTCATGCTTCCAGGGGCTCGGGAAATTAATTAAATACCATTTGGAGGCATTTAATGTTCGAGCAAAAACGGCTGATTTTCGACAAAAGAGATAACACCCCCCCATTACGTCATGCTTCAGAAATGTGGAAAATGGTCCGTTTTCAAATGTTTTATTTTTGAACGTCAGTTCACATTTGTAGGTGGATCATCAGTGTTAGAGCTAAAATTAGCATGTTTAAAGTGATTTTCATGCTTCCAGGGGCTCGGGAAGTTAATTAAATACCATTTGGAGGCATTTAATGTTCGAGCAAAAACGGCTGATTTTCGACAAAAGAGATAACACCCCCCCATTACGTCATGCTTCAGAAATGTGGAAAATGGTCCGTTTTCAAATGTTTTATTTTTGAACGTCAGTTCACATTTGTAGGTGGATCATCAGTGTTAGAGCTAAAATTAGCATGTTTAAAGTGATTTTCATGCTTCCAGGGGCCCAAAACACAAGATTTATGGAATGGTTAAAAGTGCATGAAAATGGCCAATTTACTCACTCTGAGTTCTCAAAAAGGGTTTCTTCACCCCGGGAAGTTAATTAAATACCATTTGGAGGCATTTAATGTTCGAGCAAAAACGGCTGATTTTCGACAAAAGAGATAACACCCCCCCATTACGTCATGCTTCAGAAATGTGGAAAATGGTCCGTTTTCAAATGTTTTATTTTTGAACGTCAGTTCACATTTGTAGGTGGATCATCAGTGTTAGAGCTAAAATTAGCATGTTTAAAGTGATTTTCATGCTTCCAGGGGCTCGGGAAGTTAATTAAATACCATTTGGAGGCATTTAATGTTCGAGCAAAAACGGCTGATTTTCGACAAAAGAGATAACACCCCCCCATTACGTCATGCTTCAGAAATGTGGAAAATGGTCCGTTTTCAAATGTTTTATTTTTGAACGTCAGTTCACATTTGTAGGTGGATCATCAGTGTTAGAGCTAAAATTAGCATGTTTAAAGTGATTTTCATGCTTCCAGGGGCCCAAAACACAAGATTTATGGAATGGTTAAAAGTGCATGAAAATGGCCAATTTACTCACTCTGAGTTCTCAAAAAGGGTTTCTTCACCCCGGGAAGTTAATTAAATACCATTTGGAGGCATTTAATGTTCGAGCAAAAACGGCTGATTTTCGACAAAAGAGATAACACCCCCCCATTACGTCATGCTTCAGAAATGTGGAAAATGGTCCGTTTTCAAATGTTTTATTTTTGAACGTCAGTTCACATTTGTAGGTGGATCATCAGTGTTAGAGCTAAAATTAGCATGTTTAAAGTGATTTTCATGCTTCCAGGGGCTCGGGAAGTTAATTAAATACCATTTGGAGGCATTTAATGTTCGAGCAAAAACGGCTGATTTTCGACAAAAGAGATAACACCCCCCCATTACGTCATGCTTCAGAAATGTGGAAAATGGTCCGTTTTCAAATGTTTTATTTTTGAACGTCAGTTCACATTTGTAGGTGGATCATCAGTGTTAGAGCTAAAATTAGCATGTTTAAAGTGATTTTCATGCTTCCAGGGGCTCGGGAAGTTAATTAAATACCATTTGGAGGCATTTAATGTTCGGGCAAAAACGGCTGATTTTCGACAAAAGAGATAACACCCCCCCATTACGTCATGCTTCAGAAATGTGGAAAATGGTCCGTTTTCAAATGTTTTATTTTTGAACGTCAGTTCACATTTGTAGGTGGATCATCAGTGTTAGAGCTAAAATTAGCATGTTTAAAGTGATTTTCATGCTTCCAGGGGCTCGGGAAGTTAATTAAATACCATTTGGAGGCATTTAATGTTCGAGCAAAAACGGCTGATTTTCGACAAAAGAGATAACACCCCCCCATTACGTCATGCTTCAGAAATGTGGAAAATGGTCCGTTTTCAAATGTTTAATTTTTGAACGTCAGTTCACATTTGTAGGTGGATCATCAGTGTTAGAGCTAAAATTAGCATGTTTAAAGTGATTTTCATGCTTCCAGGGGCTCGGGAAGTTAATTAAATACCATTTGGAGGCATTTAATGTTCGAGCAAAAACGGCTGATTTTCGACAAAAGAGATAACACCCCCCCATTACGTCATGCTTCAGAAATGTGGAAAATGGTCCGTTTTCAAATGTTTTATTTTTGAACGTCAGTTCACATTTGTAGGTGGATCATCAGTGTTAGAGCTAAAATTAGCATGTTTAAAGTGATTTTCATGCTTCCAGGGGCCCAAAACACAAGATTTATGGAATGGTTAAAAGTGCATGAAAATGGCCAATTTACTCACTCTGAGTTCTCAAAAAGGGTTTCTTCACCCCGGGAAGTTAATTAAATACCATTTGGAGGCATTTAATGTTCGAGCAAAAACGGCTGATATTCGACAAAAGAGATAACACCCCCCCATTACGTCATGCTTCAGAAATGTGGAAAATGGTCCGTTTTCAAATGTTTTATTTTTGAACGTCAGTTCACATTTGTAGGTGGATCATCAGTGTTAGAGCTAAAATTAGCATGTTTAAAGTGATTTTCATGCTTCCAGGGGCTCGGGAAGTTAATTAAATACCATTTGGAGGCATTTAATGTTCGAGCAAAAACGGCTGATTTTCGACAAAAGAGATAACACCCCCCCATTACGTCATGCTTCAGAAATGTGGAAAATGGTCCGTTTTCAAATGTTTTATTTTTGAACGTCAGTTCACATTTGTAGGTGGATCATCAGTGTTAGAGCTAAAATTAGCATGTTTAAAGTGATTTTCATGCTTCCAGGGGCTCGGGAAGTTAATTAAATACCATTTGGAGGCATTTAATGTTCGAGCAAAAACGGCTGATTTTCGACAAAAGAGATAACACCCCCCCATTACGTCATGCTTCAGAAATGTGGAAAATGGTCCGTTTTCAAATGTTTTATTTTTGAACGTCAGTTCACATTTGTAGGTGGATCATCAGTGTTAGAGCTAAAATTAGCATGTTTAAAGTGATTTTCATGCTTCCAGGGGCTCGGGAAGTTAATTAAATACCATTTGGAGGCATTTAATGTTCGAGCAAAAACGGCTGATTTTCGACAAAAGAGATAACACCCCCCCATTACGTCATGCTTCAGAAATGTGGAAAATGGTCCGTTTTCAAATGTTTTATTTTTGAACGTCAGTTCACATTTGTAGGTGGATCATCAGTGTTAGAGCTAAAATTAGCATGTTTAAAGTGATTTTCATGCTTCCAGGGGCTCGGGAAGTTAATTAAATACCATTTGGAGGCATTTAATGTTCGAGCAAAAACGGCTGATTTTCGACAAAAGAGATAACACCCCCCCATTACGTCATGCTTCAGAAATGTGGAAAATGGTCCGTTTTCAAATGTTTTATTTTTGAACGTCAGTTCACATTTGTAGGTGGATCATCAGTGTTAGAGCTAAAATTAGCATGTTTAAAGTGATTTTCATGCTTCCAGGGGCTCGGGAAGTTAATTAAATACCATTTGGAGGCATTTAATGTTCGAGCAAAAACGGCTGATTTTCGACAAAAGAGATAACACCCCCCCATTACGTCATGCTTCAGAAATGTGGAAAATGGTCCGTTTTCAAATGTTTTATTTTTGAACGTCAGTTCACATTTGTAGGTGGATCATCAGTGTTAGAGCTAAAATTAGCATGTTTAAAGTGATTTTCATGCTTCCAGGGGCCCAAAACACAAGATTTATGGAATGGTTAAAAGTGCATGAAAATGGCCAATTTACTCACTCTGAGTTCTCAAAAAGGGTTTCTTCACCCCGGGAAGTTAATTAAATACCATTTGGAGGCATTTAATGTTCGAGCAAAAACGGCTGATTTTCGACAAAAGAGATAACACCCCCCCATTACTTCATGCTTCAGAAATGTGGAAAATGGTCCGTTTTCAAATGTTTTATTTTTGAACGTCAGTTCACATTTGTAGGTGGATCATCAGTGTTAGAGCTAAAATTAGCATGTTTAAAGTGATTTTCATGCTTCCAGGGGCTCGGGAAGTTAATTAAATACCATTTGGAGGCATTTAATGTTCGAGCAAAAACGGCTGATTTTCGACAAAAGAGATAACACCCCCCCATTACGTCATGCTTCAGAAATGTGGAAAATGGTCCGTTTTCAAATGTTTTATTTTTGAACGTCAGTTCACATTTGTAGGTGGATCATCAGTGTTAGAGCTAAAATTAGCATGTTTAAAGTGATTTTCATGCTTCCAGGGGCTCGGGAAGTTAATTAAATACCATTTGGAGGCATTTAATGTTCGAGCAAAAACGGCTGATTTTCGACAAAAGAGATAACACCCCCCCATTACGTCATGCTTCAGAAATGTGGAAAATGGTCCGTTTTCAAATGTTTTATTTTTGAACGTCAGTTCACATTTGTAGGTGGATCATCAGTGTTAGAGCTAAAATTAGCATGTTTAAAGTGATTTTCATGCTTCCAGGGGCCCAAAACACAAGATTTATGGAATGGTTAAAAGTGCATGAAAATGGCCAATTTACTCACTCTGAGTTCTCAAAAAGGGTTTCTTCACCCCGGGAAGTTAATTAAATACCATTTGGAAGCATTTAATGTTCGAGCAAAAACGGCTGATTTTCGACAAAAGAGATAACACCCCCCCATTACGTCATGCTTCAGAAATGTGGAAAATGGTCCGTTTTCAAATGTTTTATTTTTGAACGTCAGTTCACATTTGTAGGTGGATCATCAGTGTTAGAGCTAAAATTAGCATGTTTAAAGTGATTTTCATGCTTCCAGGGGCTCGGGAAGTTAATTAAATACCATTTGGAGGCATTTAATGTTCGAGCAAAAACGGCTGATTTTCAACAAAAGAGATAACACCCCCCCATTACGTCATGCTTCAGAAATGTGGAAAATGGTCCGTTTTCAAATGTTTTATTTTTGAACGTCAGTTCACATTTGTAGGTGGATCATCAGTGTTAGAGCTAAAATTAGCATGTTTAAAGTGATTTTCATGCTTCCAGGGGCCCAAAACACAAGATTTATGGAATGGTTAAAAGTGCATGAAAATGGCCAATTTACTCATTCTGAGTTCTCAAAAAAGGTTTCTTCACCCCGGGAAGTTAATTAAATACCATTTGGAGGCATTTAATGATCGAGCAAAAACGGCTGATTTTCGACAAAAGAGATAACACCCCCCCATTACGTCATGCTTCAGAAATGTGGAAAATGGTCCGTTTTCAAATGTTTTATTTTTGAACGTCAGTTCACATTTGTAGGTGGATCATCAGTGTTAGAGCTAAAATTAGCATGTTTAAAGTGATTTTCATGCTTCCAGGGGCTCGGGAAGTTAATTAAATACCATTTGGAGGCATTTAATGTTCGAGCAAAAACGGCTGATTTTCGACAAAAGAGATAACACCCCCCCATTACGTCATGCTTCAGAAATGTGGAAAATGGTCCGTTTTCAAATGTTTTATTTTTGAACGTCAGTTCACATTTGTAGGTGGATCATCAGTGTTAGAGCTAAAATAAGCATGTTTAAAGTGATTTTCATGCTTCCAGGGGCTCGGGAAGTTAATTAAATACCATTTGGAGGCATTTAATGTTCGAGCAAAAACGGCTGATTTTCGACAAAAGAGATAACACCCCCCCATTACGTCATGCTTCAGAAATGTGGAAAATGGTCCGTTTTCAAATGTTTTATTTTTGAACGTCAGTTCACATTTGTAGGTGGATCATCAGTGTTAGAGCTAAAATTAGCATGTTTAAAGTGATTTTCATGCTTCCAGGGGCTCGGGAAGTTAATTAAATACCATTTGGAGGCATTTAATGTTCGAGCAAAAACGGCTGATTTTCGACAAAAGAGATAACACCCCCCCATTACGTCATGCTTCAGAAATGTGGAAAATGGTCCGTTTTCAAATGTTTTATTTTTGAACGTCAGTTCACATTTGTAGGTGGATCATCAGTGTTAGAGCTAAAATTAGCATGTTTAAAGTGATTTTCATGCTTCCAGGGGCTCGGGAAGTTAATTAAATACCATTTGGAGGCATTTAATGTTCGAGCAAAAACGGCTGATTTTCGACAAAAGAGATAACACCCCCCCATTACGTCATGCTTCAGAAATGTGGAAAATGGTCCGTTTTCAAATGTTTTATTTTTGAACGTCAGTTCACATTTGTTGGTGGATCATCAGTGTTAGAGCTAAAATTAGCATGTTTAAAGTGATTTTCATGCTTCCAGGGGCTCGGGAAGTTAATTAAATACCATTTGGAGGCATTTAATGTTCGAGCAAAAACGGCTGATTTTCGACAAAAGAGATAACACCCCCCCATTACGTCATGCTTCAGAAATGTGGAAAATGGTCCGTTTTCAAATGTTTTATTTTTGAACGTCAGTTCACATTTGTAGGTGGATCATCAGTGTTAGAGCTAAAATTAGCATGTTTAAAGTGATTTTCATGCTTCCAGGGGCCCAAAACACAAGATTTATGGAATGGTTAAAAGTGCATGAAAATGGCCAATTTACTCACTCTGAGTTCTCAAAAAGGGTTTCTTCACCCCGGGAAGTTAATTAAATACCATTTGGAGGCATTTAATGTTCGAGCAAAAACGGCTGATTTTCGACAAAAGAGATAACACCCCCCCAGTACGTCATGCTTCAGAAATGTGGAAAATGGTCCGTTTTCAAATGTTTTATTTTTGAACGTCAGTTCACATTTGTAGGTGGATCATCAGTGTTAGAGCTAAAATTAGCATGTTTAAAGTGATTTTCATGCTTCCAGGGGCTCGGGAAGTTAATTAAATACCATTTGGAGGCATTTAATGTTCGAGCAAAAACGGCTGATTTTCGACAAAAGAGATAACACCCCCCCATTACGTCATGCTTCAGAAATGTGGAAAATGGTCAGTTTTCAAATGTTTTATTTTTGAACGTCAGTTCACATTTGTAGGTGGATCATCAGTGTTAGAGCTAAAATTAGCATGTTTAAAGTGATTTTCATGCTTCCAGGGGCCCAAAACACAAGATTTATGGAATGGTTAAAAGTGCATGAAAATGGCCAATTTACTCATTCTGAGTTCTCAAAAAAGGTTTCTTCACCCCGGGAAGTTAATTAAATACCATTTGGAGGCATTTAATGTTCGAGCAAAAACGGCTGATTTTCGACAAAAGAGATAACACCCCCCCATTACGTCATGCTTCAGAAATGTGGAAAATGGTCCGTTTTCAAATGTTTTATTTTTGAACGTCAGTTCACATTTGTAGGTGGATCATCAGTGTTAGAGCTAAAATTAGCATGTTTAAAGTGATTTTCATGCTTCCAGGGGCTCGGGAAGTTAATTAAATACCATTTGGAGGCATTTAATGTTCGAGCAAAAACGGCTGATTTTCGACAAAAGAGATAACACCCCCCCATTACGTCATGCTTCAGAAATGTGGAAAATGGTCCGTTTTCAAATGTTTTATTTTTGAACGTCAGTTCACATTTGTAGGTGGATCATCAGTGTTAGAGCTAAAATTAGCATGTTTAAAGTGATTTTCATGCTTCCAGGGGCTCGGGAAGTTAATTAAATACCATTTGGAGGCATTTAATGTTCGAGCAAAAACGGCTGATTTTCGACAAAAGAGATAACACCCCCCCATTACGTCATGCTTCAGAAATGTGGAAAATGGTCCATTTTCAAATGTTTTATTTTTGAACGTCAGTTCACATTTGTAGGTGGATCATCAGTGTTAGAGCTAAAATTAGCATGTTTAAAGTGATTTTCATGCTTCCAGGGGCTCGGGAAGTTAATTAAATACCATTTGGAGGCATTTAATGTTCGAGCAAAAACGGCTGATTTTCGACAAAAGAGATAACACCCCCCCATTACGTCATGCTTCAGAAATGTGGAAAATGGTCCGTTTTCAAATGTTTTATTTTTGAACGTCAGTTCACATTTGTAGGTGGATCATCAGTGTTAGAGCTAAAATTAGCATGTTTAAAGTGATTTTCATGCTTCCAGGGGCCCAAAACACAAGATTTATGGAATGGTTAAAAGTGCATGAAAATGGCCAATTTACTCATTCTGAGTTCTCAAAAAAGGTTTCTTCACCCCGGGAAGTTAATTAAATACCATTTGGAGGCATTTAATGTTCGAGCAAAAACGGCTGATTTTCGAAAAAAGAGATAACACCCCCCCATTACGTCATGCTTCAGAAATGTGGAAAATGGTCCGTTTTCAAATGTTTTATTTTTGAACGTCAGTTCACATTTGTAGGTGGATCATCAGTGTTAGAGCTAAAATTAGCATGTTTAAAGTGATTTTCATGCTTCCAGGGGCTCGGGAAGTTAATTAAATACCATTTGGAGGCATTTAATGTTCGAGCAAAAACGGCTGATTTTCGACAAAAGAGATAACACCCCCCCATTACGTCATGCTTCAGAAATGTGGAAAATGGTCCGTTTTCAAATGTTTTATTTTTGAACGTCAGTTCACATTTGTAGGTGGATCATCAGTGTTAGAGCTAAAATTAGCATGTTTAAAGTGATTTTCATGCTTCCAGGGGCTCGGGAAGTTAATTAAATACCATTTGGAGGCATTTAATGTTCGAGCAAAAACGGCTGATTTTCGACAAAAGAGATAACACCCCCCCATTACGTCATGCTTCAGAAATGTGGAAAATGGTCCGTTTTCAAATGTTTTATTTTTGAACGTCAGTTCACATTTGTAGGTGGATCATCAGTGTTAGAGCTAAAATTAGCATGTTTAAAGTGATTTTCATGCTTCCAGGGGCTCGGGAAGTTAATTAAATACCATTTGGAGGCATTTAATGTTCGAGCAAAAACGGCTGATTTTCGACAAAAGAGATAACACCCCCCCATTACGTCATGCTTCAGAAATGTGGAAAATGGTCCGTTTTCAAATGTTTTATTTTTGAACGTCAGTTCACATTTGTAGGTGGATCATCAGTGTTAGAGCTAAAATTAGCATGTTTAAAGTGATTTTCATGCTTCCAGGGGCTCGGGAAGTTAATTAAATACCATTTGGAGGCATTTAATGTTCGAGCAAAAACGGCTGATTTTCGACAAAAGAGATAACACCCCCCCATTACGTCATGCTTCAGAAATGTGGAAAATGGTCCGTTTTCAAATGTTTTATTTTTGAACGTCAGTTCACATTTGTAGGTGGATCATCAGTGTTAGAGCTAAAATTAGCATGTTTAAAGTGATTTTCATGCTTCCAGGGGCCCAAAACACAAGATTTATGGAATGGTTAAAAGTGCATGAAAATGGCCAATTTACTCATTCTGAGTTCTCAAAAAAGGTTTCTTCACCCCGGGAAGTTAATTAAATACCATTTGGAGGCATTTAATGTTCGAGCAAAAACGGCTGATTTTCGACAAAAGAGATAACACCCCCCCATTAAGTCATGCTTCAGAAATGTGGAAAATGGTCCGTTTTCAAATGTTTTATTTTTGAACGTCAGTTCACATTTGTAGGTGGATCATCAGTGTTAGAGCTAAAATTAGCATGTTTAAAGTGATTTTCATGCTTCCAGGGGCTCGGGAAGTTAATTAAATACCATTTGGAGGCATTTAATGTTCGAGCAAAAACGGCTGATTTTCGACAAAAGAGATAACACCCCCCCATTACGTCATGCTTCAGAAATGTGGAAAATGGTCCGTTTTCAAATGTTTTATTTTTGAACGTCAGTTCACATTTGTAGGTGGATCATCAGTGTTAGAGCTAAAATTAGCATGTTTAAAGTGATTTTCATGCTTCCAGGGGCTCGGGAAGTTAATTAAATACCATTTGGAGGCATTTAATGTTCGAGCAAAAACGGCTGATTTTCGACAAAAGAGATAACACCCCCCCATTACGTCATGCTTCAGAAATGTGGAAAATGGTCCGTTTTCAAATGTTTTATTTTTGAACGTCAGTTCACATTTGTAGGTGGATCATCAGTGTTAGAGCTAAAATTAGCATGTTTAAAGTGATTTTCATGCTTCCAGGGGCTCGGGAAGTTAATTAAATACCATTTGGAGGCATTTAATGTTCGAGCAAAAACGGCTGATTTTCGACAAAAGAGATAACACCCCCCCATTACGTCATGCTTCAGAAATGTGGAAAATGGTCCGTTTTCAAATGTTTTATTTTTGAACGTCAGTTCACATTTGTAGGTGGATCATCAGTGTTAGAGCTAAAATTAGCATGTTTAAAGTGATTTTCATGCTTCCAGGGGCCCAAAACACAAGATTTATGGAATGGTTAAAAGTGCATGAAAATGGCCAATTTACTCACTCTGAGTTCTCAAAAAGGGTTTCTTCACCCCGGGAAGTTAATTAAATACCATTTGGAGGCATTTAATGTTCGAGCAAAAACGGCTGATTTTCGACAAAAGAGATAACACCCCCCCATTACGTCATGCTTCAGAAATGTGGAAAATGGTCCGTTTTCAAATGTTTTATTTTTGAACGTCAGTTCACATTTGTAGGTGGATCATCAGTGTTAGAGCTAAAATTAGCATGTTTAAAGTGATTTTCATGCTTCCAGGGGCTCGGGAAGTTAATTAAATACCATTTGGAGGCATTTAATGTTCGAGCAAAAACGGCTGATTTTCGACAAAAGAGATAACACCCCCCCATTACGTCATGCTTCAGAAATGTGGAAAATGGTCCGTTTTCAAATGTTTTATTTTTGAACGTCAGTTCACATTTGTAGGTGGATCATCAGTGTTAGAGCTAAAATTAGCATGTTTAAAGTGATTTTCATGCTTCCAGGGGCTCGGGAAGGTAATTAAATACCATTTGGAGGCATTTAATGTTCGAGCAAAAACGGCTGATTTTCGACAAAAGAGATAACACCCCCCCATTACGTCATGCTTCAGAAATGTGGAAAATGGTCCGTTTTCAAATGTTTTATTTTTGAACGTCAGTTCACATTTGTAGGTGGATCATCAGTGTTAGAGCTAAAATTAGCATGTTTAAAGTGATTTTCATGCTTCCAGGGGCTCGGGAAGTTAATTAAATACCATTTGGAGGCATTTAATGTTCGAGCAAAAACGGCTGATTTTCGACAAAAGAGATAACACCCCCCCATTACGTCATGCTTCAGAAATGTGGAAAATGGTCCGTTTTCAAATGTTTTATTTTTGAACGTCAGTTCACATTTGTAGGTGGATCATCAGTGTTAGAGCTAAAATTAGCATGTTTAAAGTGATTTTCATGCTTCCAGGGGCCCAAAACACAAGATTTATGGAATGGTTAAAAGTGCATGAAAATGGCCAATTTACTCACTCTGAGTTCTCAAAAAGGGTTTCTTCACCCCGGGAAGTTAATTAAATACCATTTGGAGGCATTTAATGTTCGAGCAAAAACGGCTGATTTGAGACAAAAGAGATAACACCCCCCCATTACGTCATGCTTCAGAAATGTGGAAAATGGTCCGTTTTCAAATGTTTTATTTTTGAACGTCAGTTCACATTTGTAGGTGGATCATCAGTGTTAGAGCTAAAATTAGCATGTTTAAAGTGATTTTCATGCTTCCAGGGGCTCGGGAAGTTAATTAAATACCATTTGGAGGCATTTAATGTTCGAGCAAAAACGGCTGATTTTCGACAAAAGAGATAACACCCCCCCATTACGTCATGCTTCAGAAATGTGGAAAATGGTCCGTTTTCAAATGTTTTATTTTTGAACGTCAGTTCACATTTGTAGGTGGATCATCAGTGTTAGAGCTAAAATTAGCATGTTTAAAGTGATTTTCATGCTTCCAGGGGCTCGGGAAGTTAATTAAATACCATTTGGAGGCATTTAATGTTCGAGCAAAAACGGCTGATTTTCGACAAAAGAGATAACACCCCCCCATTACGTCATGCTTCAGAAATGTGGAAAATGGTCCGTTTTCAAATGTTTTATTTTTGAACGTCAGTTCACATTTGTAGGTGGATCATCAGTGTTAGAGCTAAAATTAGCATGTTTAAAGTGATTTTCATGCTTCCAGGGGCTCGGGAAGTTAATTAAATACCATTTGGAGGCATTTAATGTTCGAGCAAAAACGGCTGATTTTCGACAAAAGAGATAACACCCCCCCATTACGTCATGCTTCAGAAATGTGGAAAATGGTCCGTTTTCAAATGTTTTATTTTTGAACGTCAGTTCACATTTGTAGGTGGATCATCAGTGTCAGAGCTAAAATTAGCATGTTTAAAGTGATTTTCATGCTTCCAGGGGCCCAAAACACAAGATTTATGGAATGGTTAAAAGTGCATGAAAATGGCCAATTTACTCATTCTGAGTTCTCAAAAAAGGTTTCTTCACCCCGGGAAGTTAATTAAATACCATTTGGAGGCATTTAATGTTCGAGCAAAAACAGCTGATTTTCGACAAAAGAGATAACACCCCCCCATTACGTCATGCTTCAGAAATGTGGAAAATGGTCCGTTTTCAAATGTTTTATTTTTGAACGTCAGTTCACATTTGTAGGTGGATCATCAGTGTTAGAGCTAAAATTAGCATGTTTAAAGTGATTTTCATGCTTCCAGGGGCTCGGGAAGTTAATTAAATACCATTTGGAGGCATTTAATGTTCGAGCAAAAACGGCTGATTTTCGACAAAAGAGATAACACCCCCCCATTACGTCATGCTTCAGAAATGTGGAAAATGGTCCGTTTTCAAATGTTTTATTTTTGAACGTCAGTTCACATTTGTAGGTGGATCATCAGTGTTAGAGCTAAAATTAGCATTTTTAAAGTGATTTTCATGCTTCCAGGGGCTCGGGAAATTAATTAAATACCATTTGGAGGCATTTAATGTTCGAGCAAAAACGGCTGATTTTCGACAAAAGAGATAACACCCCCCCATTACGTCATGCTTCAGAAATGTGGAAAATGGTCCGTTTTCAAATGTTTTATTTTTGAACGTCAGTTCACATTTGTAGGTGGATCATCAGTGTTAGAGCTAAAATTAGCATGTTTAAAGTGATTTTCATGCTTCCAGGGGCTCGGGAAGTTAATTAAATACCATTTGGAGGCATTTAATGTTCGAGCAAAAACGGCTGATTTTCGACAAAAGAGATAACACCCCCCCATTACGTCATGCTTCAGAAATGTGGAAAATGGTCCGTTTTCAAATGTTTTATTTTTGAACGTCAGTTCACATTTGTAGGTGGATCATCAGTGTTAGAGCTAAAATTAGCATGTTTAAAGTGATTTTCATGCTTCCAGGGGCCCAAAACACAAGATTTATGGAATGGTTAAAAGTGCATGAAAATGGCCAATTTACTCACTCTGAGTTCTCAAAAAGGGTTTCTTCACCCCGGGAAGTTAATTAAATACCATTTGGAGGCATTTAATGTTCGAGCAAAAACGGCTGATTTTCGACAAAAGAGATAACACCCCCCCAGTACGTCATGCTTCAGAAATGTGGAAAATGGTCCGTTTTCAAATGTTTTATTTTTGAACGTCAGTTCACATTTGTAGGTGGATCATCAGTGTTAGAGCTAAAATTAGCATGTTTAAAGTGATTTTCATGCTTCCAGGGGCTCGGGAAGTTAATTAAATACCATTTGGAGGCATTTAATGTTCGAGCAAAAACGGCTGATTTTCGACAAAAGAGATAACACCCCCCCCATTACGTCATGCTTCAGAAATGTGGAAAATGGTCCGTTTTCAAATGTTTTATTTTTGAACGTCAGTTCACATTTGTAGGTGGATCATCAGTGTTAGAGCTAAAATTAGCATGTTTAAAGTGATTTTCATGCTTCCAGGGGCCCAAAACACAAGATTTATGGAATGGTTAAAAGTGCATGAAAATGGCCAATTTACTCACTCTGAGTTCTCAAAAAGGGTTTCTTCACCCCGGGAAGTTAATTAAATACCATTTGGAGGCATTTAATGTTCGAGCAAAAACGGCTGATTTTCGACAAAAGAGATAACACCCCCCCATTACGTCATGCTTCAGAAATGTGGAAAATGGTCCGTTTTCAAATGTTTTATTTTTGAACGTCAGTTCACATTTGTAGGTGGATCATCAGTGTTAGAGCTAAAATTAGCATGTTTAAAGTGATTTTCATGCTTCCAGGGGCTCGGGAAGTTAATTAAATACCATTTGGAGGCATTTAATGTTCGAGCAAAAACGGCTGATTTTCGACAAAAGAGATAACACCCCCCCATTACGTCATGCTTCAGAAATGTGGAAAATGGTCCGTTTTCAAATGTTTTATTTTTGAACGTCAGTTCACATTTGTAGGTGGATCATCAGTGTTAGAGCTAAAATTAGCATGTTTAAAGTGATTTTCATGCTTCCAGGGGCTCGGGAAGTTAATTAAATACCATTTGGAGGCATTTAATGTTCGAGCAAAAACGGCTGATTTTCGACAAAAGAGATAACACCCCCCCATTACGTCATGCTTCAGAAATGTGGAAAATGGTCCGTTTTCAAATGTTTTATTTTTGAACGTCAGTTCACATTTGTAGGTGGATCATCAGTGTTAGAGCTAAAATTAGCATGTTTAAAGTGATTTTCATGCTTCCAGGGGCTCGGGAAGTTAATTAAATACCATTTGGAGGCATTTAATGTTCGAGCAAAAACGGCTGATTTTCGACAAAAGAGATAACACCCCCCCATTACGTCATGCTTCAGAAATGTGGAAAATGGTCCGTTTTCAAATGTTTTATTTTTGAACGTCAGTTCACATTTGTAGGTGGATCATCAGTGTTAGAGCTAAAATTAGCATGTTTAAAGTGATTTTCATGCTTCCAGGGGCCCAAAACACAAGATTTATGGAATGGTTAAAAGTGCATGAAAATGGCCAATTTACTCATTCTGAGTTCTCAAAAAAGGTTTCTTCACCCCGGGAAGTTAATTAAATACCATTTGGAGGCATTTAATGTTCGAGCAAAAACGGCTGATTTTCGACAAAAGAGATAACACCCCCCCATTACGTCATGCTTCAGAAATGTGGAAAATGGTCCGTTTTCAAATGTTTTATTTTTGAACGTCAGTTCACATTTGTAGGTGGATCATCAGTGTTAGAGCTAAAATTAGCATGTTTAAAGTGATTTTCATGCTTCCAGGGGCTCGGGAAGTTAATTAAATACCATTTGGAGGCATTTAATGTTCGAGCAAAAACGGCTGATTTTCGACAAAAGAGATAACACCCCCCCATTACGTCATGCTTCAGAAATGTGGAAAATGGTCCGTTTTCAAATGTTTTATTTTTGAACGTCAGTTCACATTTGTAGGTGGATCATCAGTGTTAGAGCTAAAATTAGCATGTTTAAAGTGATTTTCATGCTTCCAGGGGCTCGGGAAATTAATTAAATACCATTTGGAGGCATTTAATGTTCGAGCAAAAACGGCTGATTTTCGACAAAAGAGATAACACCCCCCCATTACGTCATGCTTCAGAAATGTGGAAAATGGTCCGTTTTCAAATGTTTTATTTTTGAACGTCAGTTCACATTTGTAGGTGGATCATCAGTGTTAGAGCTAAAATTAGCATGTTTAAAGTGATTTTCATGCTTCCAGGGGCTCGGGAAGTTAATTAAATACCATTTGGAGGCATTTAATGTTCGAGCAAAAACGGCTGATTTTCGACAAAAGAGATAACACCCCCCCATTACGTCATGCTTCAGAAATGTGGAAAATGGTCCGTTTTCAAATGTTTTATTTTTGAACGTCAGTTCACATTTGTAGGTGGATCATCAGTGTTAGAGCTAAAATTAGCATGTTTAAAGTGATTTTCATGCTTCCAGGGGCCCAAAACACAAGATTTATGGAATGGTTAAAAGTGCATGAAAATGGCCAATTTACTCACTCTGAGTTCTCAAAAAGGGTTTCTTCACCCCGGGAAGTTAATTAAATACCATTTGGAGGCATTTAATGTTCGAGCAAAAACGGCTGATTTTCGACAAAAGAGATAACACCCCCCCATTACGTCATGCTTCAGAAATGTGGAAAATGGTCCGTTTTCAAATGTTTTATTTTTGAACGTCAGTTCACATTTGTAGGTGGATCATCAGTGTTAGAGCTAAAATTAGCATGTTTAAAGTGATTTTCATGCTTCCAGGGGCTCGGGAAGTTAATTAAATACCATTTGGAGGCATTTAATGTTCGAGCAAAAACGGCTGATTTTCGACAAAAGAGATAACACCCCCCCATTACGCCATGCTTCAGAAATGTGGAAAATGGTCCGTTTTCAAATGTTTTATTTTTGAACGTCAGTTCACATTTGTAGGTGGATCATCAGTGTTAGAGCTAAAATTAGCATGATTAAAGTGATTTTCATGCTTCCAGGGGCTCGGGAAGTTAATTAAATACCATTTGGAGGCATTTAATGTTCGAGCAAAAACGGCTGATTTTCGACAAAAGAGATAACACCCCCCCATTACGTCATGCTTCAGAAATGTGGAAAATGGTCCGTTTTCAAATGTTTTATTTTTGAACGTCAGTTCACATTTGTAGGTGGATCATCAGTGTTAGAGCTAAAATTAGCATGTTTAAAGTGATTTTCATGCTTCCAGGGGCTCGGGAAGTTAATTAAATACCATTTGGAGGCATTTAATGTTCGAGCAAAAACGGCTGATTTTCGACAAAAGAGATAACACCCCCCCATTACGTCATGCTTCAGAAATGTGGAAAATGGTCCGTTTTCAAATGTTTTATTTTTGAACGTCAGTTCACATTTGTAGGTGGATCATCAGTGTTAGAGCTAAAATTAGCATGTTTAAAGTGATTTTCATGCTTCCAGGGGCTCGGGAAGTTAATTAAATACCATTTGGAGGCATTTAATGTTCGAGCAAAAACGGCTGATTTTCGACAAAAGAGATAACACCCCCCCATTACGTCATGCTTCAGAAATGTGGAAAATGGTCCGTTTTCAAATGTTTTATTTTTGAACGTCAGTTCACATTTGTAGGTGGATCATCAGTGTTAGAGCTAAAATTAGCATGTTTAAAGTGATTTTCATGCTTCCAGGGGCCCAAAACACAAGATTTATGGAATGGTTAAAAGTGCATGAAAATGGCCAATTTACTCACTCTGAGTTCTCAAAAAGGGTTTCTTCACCCCGGGAAGTTAATTAAATACCATTTGGAGGCATTTAATGTTCGAGCAAAAACGGCTGATTTTCGACAAAAGAGATAACACCCCCCCATTACGTCATGCTTCAGAAATGTGGAAAATGGTCCGTTTTCAAATGTTTTATTTTTGAACGTCAGTTCACATTTGTAGGTGGATCATCAGTGTTAGAGCTAAAATTAGCATGTTTAAAGTGATTTTCATGCTTCCAGGGGCTCGGGAAGTTAATTAAATACCATTTGGAGGCATTTAATGTTCGAGCAAAAACGGCTGATTTTCGACAAAAGAGATAACACCCCCCCATTACGTCATGCTTCAGAAATGTGGAAAATGGTCCGTTTTCAAATGTTTTATTTTTGAACGTCAGTTCACATTTGTAGGTGGATCATCAGTGTTAGAGCTAAAATTAGCATGTTTAAAGTGATTTTCATGCTTCCAGGGGCTCGGGAAGTTAATTAAATACCATTTGGAGGCATTTAATGTTCGAGCAAAAACGGCTGATTTTCGACAAAAGAGATAACACCCCCCCATTACGTCATGCTTCAGAAATGTGGAAAATGGTCCGTTTTCAAATGTTTTATTTTTGAACGTCAGTTCACATTTGTAGGTGGATCATCAGTGTTAGAGCTAAAATTAGCATGTTTAAAGTGATTTTCATGCTTCCAGGGGCCCAAAACACAAGATTTATGGAATGGTTAAAAGTGCATGAAAATGGCCAATTTACTCACTCTGAGTTCTCAAAAAGGGTTTCTTCACCCCGGGAAGTTAATTAAATACCATTTGGAGGCATTTAATGTTCGAGCAAAAACGGCTGATTTTCGACAAAAGAGATAACACCCCCCCATTACGTCATGCTTCAGAAATGTGGAAAATGGTCCGTTTTCAAATGTTTTATTTTTGAACGTCAGTTCACATTTGTAGGTGGATCATCAGTGTTAGAGCTAAAATTAGCATGTTTAAAGTGATTTTCATGCTTCCAGGGGCTCGGGAAGTTAATTAAATACCATTTGGAGGCATTTAATGTTCGAGCAAAAACGGCTGATTTTCGACAAAAGAGATAACACCCCCCCATTACGTCATGCTTCAGAAATGTGGAAAATGGTCCGTTTTCAAATGTTTTATTTTTGAACGTCAGTTCACATTTGTAGGTGGATCATCAGTGTTAGAGCTAAAATTAGCATGTTTAAAGTGATTTTCATGCTTCCAGGGGCTCGGGAAGTTAATTAAATACCATTTGGAGGCATTTAATGTTCGAGCAAAAACGGCTGATTTTCGACAAAAGAGATAACACCCCCCCATTACGTCATGCTTCAGAAATGTGGAAAATGGTCCGTTTTCAAATGTTTTATTTTTGAACGTCAGTTCACATTTGTAGGTGGATCATCAGTGTTAGAGCTAAAATTAGCATGTTTAAAGTGATTTTCATGCTTCCAGGGGCTCGGGAAGTTAATTAAATACCATTTGGAGGCATTTAATGTTCGAGCAAAAACGGCTGATTTTCGACAAAAGAGATAACACCCCCCCATTACGTCATGCTTCAGAAATGTGGAAAATGGTCCGTTTTCAAATGTTTAATTTTTGAACGTCAGTTCACATTTGTAGGTGGATCATCAGTGTTAGAGCTAAAATTAGCATGTTTAAAGTGATTTTCATGCTTCCAGGGGCTCGGGAAGTTAATTAAATACCATTTGGAGGCATTTAATGTTCGAGCAAAAACGGCTGATTTTCGACAAAAGAGATAACACCCCCCCATTACGTCATGCTTCAGAAATGTGGAAAATGGTCCGTTTTCAAATGTTTTATTTTTGAACGTCAGTTCACATTTGTAGGTGGATCATCAGTGTTAGAGCTAAAATTAGCATGTTTAAAGTGATTTTCATGCTTCCAGGGGCCCAAAACACAAGATTTATGGAATGGTTAAAAGTGCATGAAAATGGCCAATTTACTCACTCTGAGTTCTCAAAAAGGGTTTCTTCACCCCGGGAAGTTAATTAAATACCATTTGGAGGCATTTAATGTTCGAGCAAAAACGGCTGATTTTCGACAAAAGAGATAACACCCCCCCATTACGTCATGCTTCAGAAATGTGGAAAATGGTCCGTTTTCAAATGTTTTATTTTTGAACGTCAGTTCACATTTGTAGGTGGATCATCAGTGTTAGAGCTAAAATTAGCATGTTTAAAGTGATTTTCATGCTTCCAGGGGCTCGGGAAGTTAATTAAATACCATTTGGAGGCATTTAATGTTCGAGCAAAAACGGCTGATTTTCGACAAAAGAGATAACACCCCCCCATTACGTCATGCTTCAGAAATGTGGAAAATGGTCCGTTTTCAAATGTTTTATTTTTGAACGTCAGTTCACATTTGTAGGTGGATCATCAGTGTTAGAGCTAAAATTAGCATGTTTAAAGTGATTTTCATGCTTCCAGGGGCTCGGGAAGTTAATTAAATACCATTTGGAGGCATTTAATGTTCGAGCAAAAACGGCTGATTTTCGACAAAAGAGATAACACCCCCCCATTACGTCATGCTTCAGAAATGTGGAAAATGGTCCGTTTTCAAATGTTTTATTTTTGAACGTCAGTTCACATTTGTAGGTGGATCATCAGTGTTAGAGCTAAAATTAGCATGTTTAAAGTGATTTTCATGCTTCCAGGGGCTCGGGAAGTTAATTAAATACCATTTGGAGGCATTTAATGTTCGAGCAAAAACGGCTGATTTTCGACAAAAGAGATAACACCCCCCCATTACGTCATGCTTCAGAAATGTGGAAAATGGTCCGTTTTCAAATGTTTTATTTTTGAACGTCAGTTCACATTTGTAGGTGGATCATCAGTGTTAGAGCTAAAATTAGCATGTTTAAAGTGATTTTCATGCTTCCAGGGGCTCGGGAAGTTAATTAAATACCATTTGGAGGCATTTAATGTTCGAGCAAAAACGGCTGATTTTCGACAAAAGAGATAACACCCCCCCATTACGTCATGCTTCAGAAATGTGGAAAATGGTCCGTTTTCAAATGTTTTATTTTTGAACGTCAGTTCACATTTGTAGGTGGATCATCAGTGTTAGAGCTAAAATTAGCATGTTTAAAGTGATTTTCATGCTTCCAGGGGCCCAAAACACAAGATTTATGGAATGGTTAAAAGTGCATGAAAATGGCCAATTTACTCACTCTGAGTTCTCAAAAAGGGTTTCTTCACCCCGGGAAGTTAATTAAATACCATTTGGAGGCATTTAATGTTCGAGCAAAAACGGCTGATTTTCGACAAAAGAGATAACACCCCCCCATTACGTCATGCTTCAGAAATGTGGAAAATGGTCCGTTTTCAAATGTTTTATTTTTGAACGTCAGTTCACATTTGTAGGTGGATCATCAGTGTTAGAGCTAAAATTAGCATGTTTAAAGTGATTTTCATGCTTCCAGGGGCTCGGGAAGTTAATTAAATACCATTTGGAGGCATTTAATGTTCGAGCAAAAACGGCTGATTTTCGACAAAAGAGATAACACCCCCCCATTACGTCATGCTTCAGAAATGTGGAAAATGGTCCGTTTTCAAATGTTTTATTTTTGAACGTCAGTTCACATTTGTAGGTGGATCATCAGTGTTAGAGCTAAAATTAGCATGTTTAAAGTGATTTTCATGCTTCCAGGGGCTCGGGAAGTTAATTAAATACCATTTGGAGGCATTTAATGTTCGAGCAAAAACGGCTGATTTTCGACAAAAGAGATAACACCCCCCCATTACGTCATGCTTCAGAAATGTGGAAAATGGTCCGTTTTCAAATGTTTTATTTTTGAACGTCAGTTCACATTTGTAGGTGGATCATCAGTGTTAGAGCTAAAATTAGCATGTTTAAAGTGATTTTCATGCTTCCAGGGGCCCAAAACACAAGATCTATGGAATGGTTAAAAGTGCATGAAAATGGCCAATTTACTCACTCTGAGTTCTCAAAAAGGGTTTCTTCACCCCGGGAAGTTAATTAAATACCATTTGGAGGCATTTAATGTTCGAGCAAAAACGGCTGATTTTCGACAAAAGAGATAACACCCCCCCATTACGTCATGCTTCAGAAATGTGGAAAATGGTCCGTTTTCAAATGTTTTATTTTTGAACGTCAGTTCACATTTGTAGGTGGATCATCAGTGTTAGAGCTAAAATTAGCATGTTTAAAGTGATTTTCATGCTTCCAGGGGCTCGGGAAGTTAATTAAATACCATTTGGAGGCATTTAATGTTCGAGCAAAAACGGCTGATTTTCGACAAAAGAGATAACACCCCCCCATTACGTCATGCTTCAGAAATGTGGAAAATGGTCCGTTTTCAAATGTTTTATTTTTGAACGTCAGTTCACATTTGTAGGTGGATCATCAGTGTTAGAGCTAAAATTAGCATGTTTAAAGTGATTTTCATGCTTCCAGGGGCCCAAAACACAAGATTTATGGAATGGTTAAAAGTGCATGAAAATGGCCAATTTACTCACTCTGAGTTCTCAAAAAGGGTTTCTTCACCCCGGGAAGTTAATTAAATACCATTTGGAGGCATTTAATGTTCGAGCAAAAACGGCTGATTTTCGACAAAAGAGATAACACCCCCCCATTACGTCATGCTTCAGAAATGTGGAAAATGGTCCGTTTTCAAATGTTTTATTTTTGAACGTCAGTTCACATTTGTAGGTGGATCATCAGTGTTAGAGCTAAAATTAGCATGTTTAAAGTGATTTTCATGCTTCCAGGGGCCCAAAACACAAGATTTATGGAATGGTTAAAAGTGCATGAAAATGGCCAATTTACTCACTCTGAGTTCTCAAAAAGGGTTTCTTCACCCCGGGAAGTTAATTAAATACCATTTGGAGGCATTTAATGTTCGAGCAAAAACGGCTGATTTTCGACAAAAGAGATAACACCCCCCCATTACGTCATGCTTCAGAAATGTGGAAAATGGTCCGTTTTCAAATGTTTTATTTTTGAACGTCAGTTCACATTTGTAGGTGGATCATCAGTGTTAGAGCTAAAATTAGCATGTTTAAAGTGATTTTCATGCTTCCAGGGGCTCGGGAAGTTAATTAAATACCATTTGGAGGCATTTAATGTTCGAGCAAAAACGGCTGATTTTCGACAAAAGAGATAACACCCCCCCATTACGTCATGCTTCAGAAATGTGGAAAATGGTCCGTTTTCAAATGTTTTATTTTTGAACGTCAGTTCACATTTGTAGGTGGATCATCAGTGTTAGAGCTAAAATTAGCATGTTTAAAGTGATTTTCATGCTTCCAGGGGCTCGGGAAGTTAATTAAATACCATTTAGAGGCATTTAATGTTCGAGCAAAAACGGCTGATTTTCGACAAAAGAGATAACACCCCCCCATTACGTCATGCTTCAGAAATGTGGAAAATGGTCCGTTTTCAAATGTTTTATTTTTGAACGTCAGTTCACATTTGTAGGTGGGTCATCAGTGTTAGAGCTAAAATTAGCATGTTTAAAGTGATTTTCATGCTTCCAGGGGCCCAAAACACAAGATTTATGGAATGGTTAAAAGTGCATGAAAATGGCCAATTTACTCACTCTGAGTTCTCAAAAAGGGTTTCTTCACCCCGGGAAGTTAATTAAATACCATTTGGAAGCATTTAATGTTCGAGCAAAAACGGCTGATTTTCGACAAAAGAGATAACACCCCCCCATTACGTCATGCTTCAGAAATGTGGAAAATGGTCCGTTTTCAAATGTTTTATTTTTGAACGTCAGTTCACATTTGTAGGTGGATCATCAGTGTTAGAGCTAAAATTAGCATGTTTAAAGTGATTTTCATGCTTCCAGGGGCTCGGGAAGTTAATTAAATACCATTTGGAGGCATTTAATGTTCGAGCAAAAACGGCTGATTTTCGACAAAAGAGATAACACCCCCCCATTACGTCATGCTTCAGAAATGTGGAAAATGGTCCGTTTTCAAATGTTTTATTTTTGAACGCCAGTTCACATTTGTAGGTGGATCATCAGTGTTAGAGCTAAAATTAGCATGTTTAAAGTGATTTTCATGCTTCCAGGGGCCCAAAACACAAGATTTATGGAATGGTTAAAAGTGCATGAAAATGGCCAATTTACTCACTCTGAGTTCTCAAAAAGGGTTTCTTCACCCCGGGAAGTTAATTAAATACCATTTGGAGGCATTTAATGTTCGAGCAAAAACGGCTGATTTTCGACAAAAGAGATAACACCCCCCCATTACGTCATGCTTCAGAAATGTGGAAAATGGTCCGTTTTCAAATGTTTTATTTTTGAACGTCAGTTCACATTTGTAGGTGGATCATCAGTGTTAGAGCTAAAATTAGCATGTTTAAAGTGATTTTCATGCTTCCAGGGGCCCAAAACACAAGATTTATGGAATGGTTAAAAGTGCATGAAAATGGCCAATTTACTCACTCTGAGTTCTCAAAAAGGGTTTCTTCACCCCGGGAAGTTAATTAAATACCATTTGGAGGCATTTAATGTTCGAGCAAAAACGGCTGATTTTCGACAAAAGAGATAACACCCCCCCATTACGTCATGCTTCAGAAATGTGGAAAATGGTCCGTTTTCAAATGTTTTATTTTTGAACGTCAGTTCACATTTGTAGGTGGATCATCAGTGTTAGAGCTAAAATTAGCATGTTTAAAGTGATTTTCATGCTTCCAGGGGCCCAAAACACAAGATTTATGGAATGGTTAAAAGTGCATGAAAATGGCCAATTTACTCACTCTGAGTTCTCAAAAAGGGTTTCTTCACCCCGGGAAGTTAATTAAATACCATTTGGAGGCATTTCATGTTCGAGCAAAAACGGCTGATTTTCGACAAAAGAGATAACACCCCCCCATTACGTCATGCTTCAGAAATGTGGAAAATGGTCCGTTTTCAAATGTTTTATTTTTGAACGTCAGTTCACATTTGTAGGTGGATCATCAGTGTTAGAGCTAAAATTAGCATGTTTAAAGTGATTTTCATGCTTCCAGGGGCTCAGGAAGTTAATTAAATACCATTTGGAGGCATTTAATGTTCGAGCAAAAACGGCTGATTTTCGACAAAAGAGATAACACCCCCCCATTACGTCATGCTTCAGAAATGTGGAAAATGGTCCGTTTTCAAATGTTTTATTTTTGAACGTCAGTTCACATTTGTAGGTGGATCATCAGTGTTAGAGCTAAAATTAGCATGTTTAAAGTGATTTTCATGCTTCCAGGGGCTCGGGAAGTTAATTAAATACCATTTGGAGGCATTTAATGTTCGAGCAAAAACGGCTGATTTTCGACAAAAGAGATAACACCCCCCCATTACGTCATGCTTCAGAAATGTGGAAAATGGTCCGTTTTCAAATGTTTTATTTTTGAACGTCAGTTCACATTTGTAGGTGGATCATCAGTGTTAGAGCTCAAATTAGCATGTTTAAAGTGATTTTCATGCTTCCAGGGGCTCGGGAAGTTAATTAAATACCATTTGGAGGCATTTAATGTTCGAGCAAAAACGGCTGATTTTCGACAAAAGAGATAACACCCCCCCATTACGTCATGCTTCAGAAATGTGGAAAATGGTCCGTTTTCAAATGTTTTATTTTTGAACGTCAGTTCACATTTGTAGGTGGATCATCAGTGTTAGAGCTAAAATTAGCATGTTTAAAGTGATTTTCATGCTTCCAGGGGCTCGGGAAGTTAATTAAATACCATTTGGAGGCATTTAATGTTCGAGCAAAAACGGCTGATTTTCGACAAAAGAGATAACACCCCCCCATTACGTCATGCTTCAGAAATGTGGAAAATGGTCCGTTTTCAAATGTTTTATTTTTGAACGTCAGTTCACATTTGTAGGTGGATCATCAGTGTTAGAGCTAAAATTAGCATGTTTAATGTGATTTTCATGCTTCCAGGGGCCCAAAACACAAGATTTATGGAATGGTTAAAAGTGCATGAAAATGGCCAATTTACTCACTCTGAGTTCTCAAAAAGGGTTTCTTCACCCCGGGAAGTTAATTAAATACCATTTGGAGGCATTTAATGTTCGAGCAAAAACGGCTGATTTTCGACAAAAGAGATAACACCCCCCCATTACGTCATGCTTCAGAAATGTGGAAAATGGTCCGTTTTCAAATGTTTTATTTTTGAACGTCAGTTCACATTTGTAGGTGGATCATCAGTGTTAGAGCTAAAATTAGCATGTTTAAAGTGATTTTCATGCTTCCAGGGGCCCAAAACACAAGATTTATGGAATGGTTAAAAGTGCATGAAAATGGCCAATTTACTCATTCTGAGTTCTCAAAAAAGGTTTCTTCACCCCGGGAAGTTAATTAAATACCATTTGGAGGCATTTAATGTTCGAGCAAAAACGGCTGATTTTCGACAAAAGAGATAACACCCCCCCATTACGTCATGCTTCAGAAATGTGGAAAATGGTCCGTTTTCAAATGTTTTATTTTTGAACGTCAGTTCACATTTGTAGGTGGATCATCAGTGTTAGAGCTAAAATTAGCATGTTTAAAGTGATTTTCATGCTTCCAGGGGCTCGGGAAGTTAATTAAATACCATTTGGAGGCATTTAATGTTCGAGCAAAAACGGCTGATTTTCGACAAAAGAGATAACACCCCCCCATTACGTCATGCTTCAGAAATGTGGAAAATGGTCCGTTTTCAAATGTTTTATTTTTGAACGTCAGTTCACATTTGTAGGTGGATCATCAGTGTTAGAGCTAAAATTAGCATGTTTAAAGTGATTTTCATGCTTCCAGGGGCTCGGGAAGTTAATTAAATACCATTTGGAGGCATTTAATGTTCGAGCAAAAACGGCTGATTTTCGACAAAAGAGATAACACCCCCCCATTACGTCATGCTTCAGAAATGTGGAAAATGGTCCATTTTCAAATGTTTTATTTTTGAACGTCAGTTCACATTTGTAGGTGGATCATCAGTGTTAGAGCTAAAATTAGCATGTTTAAAGTGATTTTCATGCTTCCAGGGGCTCGGGAAGTTAATTAAATACCATTTGGAGGCATTTAATGTTCGAGCAAAAACGGCTGATTTTCGACAAAAGAGATAACACCCCCCCATTACGTCATGCTTCAGAAATGTGGAAAATGGTCCGTTTTCAAATGTTTTATTTTTGAACGTCAGTTCACATTTGTAGGTGGATCATCAGTGTTAGAGCTAAAATTAGCATGTTTAAAGTGATTTTCATGCTTCCAGGGGCCCAAAACACAAGATTTATGGAATGGTTAAAAGTGCATGAAAATGGCCAATTTACTCATTCTGAGTTCTCAAAAAAGGTTTCTTCACCCCGGGAAGTTAATTAAATACCATTTGGAGGCATTTAATGTTCGAGCAAAAACGGCTGATTTTCGACAAAAGAGATAACACCCCCCCATTACGTCATGCTTCAGAAATGTGGAAAATGGTCCGTTTTCAAATGTTTTATTTTTGAACGTCAGTTCACATTTGTAGGTGGATCATCAGTGTTAGAGCTAAAATTAGCATGTTTAAAGTGATTTTCATGCTTCCAGGGGCTCGGGAAGTTAATTAAATACCATTTGGAGGCATTTAATGTTCGAGCAAAAACGGCTGATTTTCGACAAAAGAGATAACACCCCCCCATTACGTCATGCTTCAGAAATGTGGAAAATGGTCCGTTTTCAAATGTTTTATTTTTGAACGTCAGTTCACATTTGTAGGTGGATCATCAGTGTTAGAGCTAAAATTAGCATGTTTAAAGTGATTTTCATGCTTCCAGGGGCTCGGGAAGTTAATTAAATACCATTTGGAGGCATTTAATGTTCGAGCAAAAACGGCTGATTTTCGACAAAAGAGATAACACCCCCCCATTACGTCATGCTTCAGAAATGTGGAAAATGGTCCGTTTTCAAATGTTTTATTTTTGAACGTCAGTTCACATTTGTAGGTGGATCATCAGTGTTAGAGCTAAAATTAGCATGTTTAAAGTGATTTTCATGCTTCCAGGGGCTCGGGAAGTTAATTAAATACCATTTGGAGGCATTTAATGTTCGAGCAAAAACGGCTGATTTTCGACAAAAGAGATAACACCCCCCCATTACGTCATGCTTCAGAAATGTGGAAAATGGTCCGTTTTCAAATGTTTTATTTTTGAACGTCAGTTCACATTTGTAGGTGGATCATCAGTGTTAGAGCTAAAATTAGCATGTTTAAAGTGATTTTCATGCTTCCAGGGGCCCAAAACACAAGATTTATGGAATGGTTAAAAGTGCATGAAAATGGCCAATTTACTCACTCTGAGTTCTCAAAAAGGGTTTCTTCACCCCGGGAAGTTAATTAAATACCATTTGGAGGCATTTAATGTTCGAGCAAAAACGGCTGATTTTCGACAAAAGAGATAACACCCCCCCATTACGTCATGCTTCAGAAATGTGGAAAATGGTCCGTTTTCAAATGTTTTATTTTTGAACGTCAGTTCACATTTGTAGGTGGATCATCAGTGTTAGAGCTAAAATTAGCATGTTTAAAGTGATTTTCATGCTTCCAGGGGCTCGGGAAGTTAATTAAATACCATTTGGAGGCATTTAATGTTCGAGCAAAAACGGCTGATTTTCGACAAAAGAGATAACACCCCCCCATTACGTCATGCTTCAGAAATGTGGAAAATGGTCCGTTTTCAAATGTTTTATTTTTGAACGTCAGTTCACATTTGTAGGTGGATCATCAGTGTTAGAGCTAAAATTAGCATGTTTAAAGTGATTGTCATGCTTCCAGGGGCTCGGGAAGGTAATTAAATACCATTTGGAGGCATTTAATGTTCGAGCAAAAACGGCTGATTTTCGACAAAAGAGATAACACCCCCCCATTACGTCATGCTTCAGAAATTTGGAAAATGGTCCGTTTTCAAATGTTTTATTTTTGAACGTCAGTTCACATTTGTAGGTGGATCATCAGTGTTAGAGCTAAAATTAGCATGTTTAAAGTGATTTTCATGCTTCCAGGGGCTCGGGAAGTTAATTAAATACCATTTGGAGGCATTTAATGTTCGAGCAAAAACGGCTGATTTTCGACAAAAGAGATAACACCCCCCCATTACGTCATGCTTCAGAAATGTGGAAAATGGTCCGTTTTCAAATGTTTTATTTTTGAACGTCAGTTCACATTTGTAGGTGGATCATCAGTGTTAGAGCTAAAATTAGCATGTTTAAAGTGATTTTCATGCTTCCAGGGGCCCAAAACACAAGATTTATGGAATGGTTAAAAGTGCATGAAAATGGCCAATTTACTCACTCTGAGTTCTCAAAAAGGGTTTCTTCACCCCGGGAAGTTAATTAAATACCATTTGGAGGCATTTAATGTTCGAGCAAAAACGGCTGATTTTCGACAAAAGAGATAACACCCCCCCAGTACGTCATGCTTCAGAAATGTGGAAAATGGTCCGTTTTCAAATGTTTTATTTTTGAACGTCAGTTCACATTTGTAGGTGGATCATCAGTGTTAGAGCTAAAATTAGCATGTTTAAAGTGATTTTCATGCTTCCAGGGGCTCGGGAAGTTAATTAAATACCATTTGGAGGCATTTAATGTTCGAGCAAAAACGGCTGATTTTCGACAAAAGAGATAACACCCCCCCATTACGTCATGCTTCAGAAATGTGGAAAATGGTCCGTTTTCAAATGTTTTATTTTTGAACGTCAGTTCACATTTGTAGGTGGATCATCAGTGTTAGAGCTAAAATTAGCATGTTTAAAGTGATTTTCATGCTTCCAGGGGCCCAAAACACAAGATTTATGGAATGGTTAAAAGTGCATGAAAATGGCCAATTTACTCACTCTGAGTTCTCAAAAAGGGTTTCTTCACCCCGGGAAGTTAATTAAATACCATTTGGAGGCATTTAATGTTCGAGCAAAAACGGCTGATTTGAGACAAAAGAGATAACACCCCCCCATTACGTCATGCTTCAGAAATGTGGAAAATGGTCCGTTTTCAAATGTTTTATTTTTGAACGTCAGTTCACATTTGTAGGTGGATCATCAGTGTTAGAGCTAAAATTAGCATGTTTAAAGTGATTTTCATGCTTCCAGGGGCTCGGGAAGTTAATTAAATACCATTTGGAGGCATTTAATGTTCGAGCAAAAACGGCTGATTTTCGACAAAAGAGATAACACCCCCCCATTACGTCATGCTTCAGAAATGTGGAAAATGGTCCGTTTTCAAATGTTTTATTTTTGAACGTCAGTTCACATTTGTAGGTGGATCATCAGTGTTAGAGCTAAAATTAGCATGTTTAAAGTGATTTTCATGCTTCCAGGGGCTCGGGAAGTTAATTAAATACCATTTGGAGGCATTTAATGTTCGAGCAAAAACGGCTGATTTTCGACAAAAGAGATAACACCCCCCCATTACGTCATGCTTCAGAAATGTGGAAAATGGTCCGTTTTCAAATGTTTTATTTTTGAACATCAGTTCACATTTGTAGGTGGATCATCAGTGTTAGAGCTAAAATTAGCATGTTTAAAGTGATTTTCATGCTTCCAGGGGCTCGGGAAGTTAATTAAATACCATTTGGAGGCATTTAATGTTCGAGCAAAAACGGCTGATTTTCGACAAAAGAGATAACACCCCCCCATTACGTCATGCTTCAGAAATGTGGAAAATGGTCCGTTTTCAAATGTTTTATTTTTGAACGTCAGTTCACATTTGTAGGTGGATCATCAGTGTTAGAGCTAAAATTAGCATGTTTAAAGTGATTTTCATGCTTCCAGGGGCCCAAAACACAAGATTTATGGAATGGTTAAAAGTGCATGAAAATGGCCAATTTACTCATTCTGAGTTCTCAAAAAAGGTTTCTTCACCCCGGGAAGTTAATTAAATACCATTTGGAGGCATTTAATGTTCGAGCAAAAACGGCTGATTTTCGACAAAAGAGATAACACCCCCCCATTACGTCATGCTTCAGAAATGTGGAAAATGGTCCGTTTTCAAATGTTTTATTTTTGAACGTCAGTTCACATTTGTAGGTGGATCATCAGTGTTAGAGCTAAAATTAGCATGTTTAAAGTGATTTTCATGCTTCCAGGGGCTCGGGAAGTTAATTAAATACCATTTGGAGGCATTTAATGTTCGAGCAAAAACGGCTGATTTTCGACAAAAGAGATAACACCCCCCCATTACGTCATGCTTCAGAAATGTGGAAAATGGTCCGTTTTCAAATGTTTTATTTTTGAACGTCAGTTCACATTTGTAGGTGGATCATCAGTGTTAGAGCTAAAATTAGCATGTTTAAAGTGATTTTCATGCTTCCAGGGGCTCGGGAAATTAATTAAATACCATTTGGAGGCATTTAATGTTCGAGCAAAAACGGCTGATTTTCGACAAAAGAGATAACACCCCCCCATTACGTCATGCTTCAGAAATGTGGAAAATGGTCCGTTTTCAAATGTTTTATTTTTGAACGTCAGTTCACATTTGTAGGTGGATCATCAGTGTTAGAGCTAAAATTAGCATGTTTAAAGTGATTTTCATGCTTCCAGGGGCTCGGGAAGTTAATTAAATACCATTTGGAGGCATTTAATGTTCGAGCAAAAACGGCTGATTTTCGACAAAAGAGATAACACCCCCCCATTACGTCATGCTTCAGAAATGTGGAAAATGGTCCGTTTTCAAATGTTTTATTTTTGAACGTCAGTTCACATTTGTAGGTGGATCATCAGTGTTAGAGCTAAAATTAGCATGTTTAAAGTGATTTTCATGCTTCCAGGGGCCCAAAACACAAGATTTATGGAATGGTTAAAAGTGCATGAAAATGGCCAATTTACTCACTCTGAGTTCTCAAAAAGGGTTTCTTCACCCCGGGAAGTTAATTAAATACCATTTGGAGGCATTTAATGTTCGAGCAAAAACGGCTGATTTTCGACAAAAGAGATAACACCCCCCCAGTACGTCATGCTTCAGAAATGTGGAAAATGGTCCGTTTTCAAATGTTTTATTTTTGAACGTCAGTTCACATTTGTAGGTGGATCATCAGTGTTAGAGCTAAAATTAGCATGTTTAAAGTGATTTTCATGCTTCCAGGGGCTCGGGAAGTTAATTAAATACCATTTGGAGGCATTTAATGTTCGAGCAAAAACGGCTGATTTTCGACAAAAGAGATAACACCCCCCCATTACGTCATGCTTCAGAAATGTGGAAAATGGTCCGTTTTCAAATGTTTTATTTTTGAACGTCAGTTCACATTTGTAGGTGGATCATCAGTGTTAGAGCTAAAATTAGCATGTTTAAAGTGATTTTCATGCTTCCAGGGGCCCAAAACACAAGATTTATGGAATGGTTAAAAGTGCATGAAAATGGCCAATTTACTCACTCTGAGTTCTCAAAAAGGGTTTCTTCACCCCGGGAAGTTAATTAAATACCATTTGGAGGCATTTAATGTTCGAGCAAAAACGGCTGATTTGAGACAAAAGAGATAACACCCCCCCATTACGTCATGCTTCAGAAATGTGGAAAATGGTCCGTTTTCAAATGTTTTATTTTTGAACGTCAGTTCACATTTGTAGGTGGATCATCAGTGTTAGAGCTAAAATTAGCATGTTTAAAGTGATTTTCATGCTTCCAGGGGCTCGGGAAGTTAATTAAATACCATTTGGAGGCATTTAATGTTCGAGCAAAAACGGCTGATTTTCGACAAAAGAGATAACACCCCCCCATTACGTCATGCTTCAGAAATGTGGAAAATGGTCCGTTTTCAAATGTTTTATTTTTGAACGTCAGTTCACATTTGTAGGTGGATCATCAGTGTTAGAGCTAAAATTAGCATGTTTAAAGTGATTTTCATGCTTCCAGGGGCTCGGGAAGTTAATTAAATACCATTTGGAGGCATTTAATGTTCGAGCAAAAACGGCTGATTTTCGACAAAAGAGATAACACCCCCCCATTACGTCATGCTTCAGAAATGTGGAAAATGGTCCGTTTTCAAATGTTTTATTTTTGAACGTCAGTTCACATTTGTAGGTGGATCATCAGTGTTAGAGCTAAAATTAGCATGTTTAAAGTGATTTTCATGCTTCCAGGGGCTCGGGAAGTTAATTAAATACCATTTGGAGGCATTTAATGTTCGAGCAAAAACGGCTGATTTTCGACAAAAGAGATAACACCCCCCCATTACGTCATGCTTCAGAAATGTGGAAAATGGTCCGTTTTCAAATGTTTTATTTTTGAACGTCAGTTCACATTTGTAGGTGGATCATCAGTGTTAGAGCTAAAATTAGCATGTTTAAAGTGATTTTCATGCTTCCAGGGGCCCAAAACACAAGATTTATGGAATGGTTAAAAGTGCATGAAAATGGCCAATTTACTCATTCTGAGTTCTCAAAAAAGGTTTCTTCACCCCGGGAAGTTAATTAAATACCATTTGGAGGCATTTAATGTTCGAGCAAAAACGGCTGATTTTCGACAAAAGAGATAACACCCCCCCATTACGTCATGCTTCAGAAATGTGGAAAATGGTCCGTTTTCAAATGTTTTATTTTTGAACGTCAGTTCACATTTGTAGGTGGATCATCAGTGTTAGAGCTAAAATTAGCATGTTTAAAGTGATTTTCATGCTTCCAGGGGCTCGGGAAGTTAATTAAATACCATTTGGAGGCATTTAATGTTCGAGCAAAAACGGCTGATTTTCGACAAAAGAGATAACACCCCCCCATTACGTCATGCTTCAGAAATGTGGAAAATGGTCCGTTTTCAAATGTTTTATTTTTGAACGTCAGTTCACATTTGTAGGTGGATCATCAGTGTTAGAGCTAAAATTAGCATGTTTAAAGTGATTTTCATGCTTCCAGGGGCTCGGGAAATTAATTAAATACCATTTGGAGGCATTTAATGTTCGAGCAAAAACGGCTGATTTTCGACAAAAGAGATAACACCCCCCCATTACGTCATGCTTCAGAAATGTGGAAAATGGTCCGTTTTCAAATGTTTTATTTTTGAACGTCAGTTCACATTTGTAGGTGGATCATCAGTGTTAGAGCTAAAATTAGCATGTTTAAAGTGATTTTCATGCTTCCAGGGGCTCGGGAAGTTAATTAAATACCATTTGGAGGCATTTAATGTTCGAGCAAAAACGGCTGATTTTCGACAAAAGAGATAACACCCCCCCATTACGTCATGCTTCAGAAATGTGGAAAATGGTCCGTTTTCAAATGTTTTATTTTTGAACGTCAGTTCACATTTGTAGGTGGATCATCAGTGTTAGAGCTAAAATTAGCATGTTTAAAGTGATTTTCATGCTTCCAGGGGCCCAAAACACAAGATTTATGGAATGGTTAAAAGTGCATGAAAATGGCCAATTTACTCACTCTGAGTTCTCAAAAAGGGTTTCTTCACCCCGGGAAGTTAATTAAATACCATTTGGAGGCATTTAATGTTCGAGCAAAAACGGCTGATTTTCGACAAAAGAGATAACACCCCCCCAGTACGTCATGCTTCAGAAATGTGGAAAATGGTCCGTTTTCAAATGTTTTATTTTTGAACGTCAGTTCACATTTGTAGGTGGATCATCAGTGTTAGAGCTAAAATTAGCATGTTTAAAGTGATTTTCATGCTTCCAGGGGCTCGGGAAGTTAATTAAATACCATTTGGAGGCATTTAATGTTCGAGCAAAAACGGCTGATTTTCGACAAAAGAGATAACACCCCCCCATTACGTCATGCTTCAGAAATGTGGAAAATGGTCCGTTTTCAAATGTTTTATTTTTGAACGTCAGTTCACATTTGTAGGTGGATCATCAGTGTTAGAGCTAAAATTAGCATGTTTAAAGTGATTTTCATGCTTCCAGGGGCCCAAAACACAAGATTTATGGAATGGTTAAAAGTGCATGAAAATGGCCAATTTACTCACTCTGAGTTCTCAAAAAGGGTTTCTTCACCCCGGGAAGTTAATTAAATACCATTTGGAGGCATTTAATGTTCGAGCAAAAACGGCTGATTTTCGACAAAAGAGATAACACCCCCCCATTACGTCATGCTTCAGAAATGTGGAAAATGGTCCGTTTTCAAATGTTTTATTTTTGAACGTCAGTTCACATTTGTAGGTGGATCATCAGTGTTAGAGCTAAAATTAGCATGTTTAAAGTGATTTTCATGCTTCCAGGGGCTCGGGAAGTTAATTAAATACCATTTGGAGGCATTTAATGTTCGAGCAAAAACGGCTGATTTTCGACAAAAGAGATAACACCCCCCCATTACGTCATGCTTCAGAAATGTGGAAAATGGTCCGTTTTCAAATGTTTTATTTTTGAACGTCAGTTCACATTTGTAGGTGGATCATCAGTGTTAGAGCTAAAATTAGCATGTTTAAAGTGATTTTCATGCTTCCAGGGGCTCGGGAAGTTAATTAAATACCATTTGGAGGCATTTAATGTTCGAGCAAAAACGGCTGATTTTCGACAAAAGAGATAACACCCCCCCATTACGTCATGCTTCAGAAATGTGGAAAATGGTCCGTTTTCAAATGTTTTATTTTTGAACGTCAGTTCACATTTGTAGGTGGATCATCAGTGTTAGAGCTAAAATTAGCATGTTTAAAGTGATTGTCATGCTTCCAGGGGCTCGGGAAGGTAATTAAATACCATTTGGAGGCATTTAATGTTCGAGCAAAAACGGCTGATTTTCGACAAAAGAGATAACACCCCCCCATTACGTCATGCTTCAGAAATTTGGAAAATGGTCCGTTTTCAAATGTTTTATTTTTGAACGTCAGTTCACATTTGTAGGTGGATCATCAGTGTTAGAGCTAAAATTAGCATGTTTAAAGTGATTTTCATGCTTCCAGGGGCTCGGGAAGTTAATTAAATACCATTTGGAGGCATTTAATGTTCGAGCAAAAACGGCTGATTTTCGACAAAAGAGATAACACCCCCCCATTACGTCATGCTTCAGAAATGTGGAAAATGGTCCGTTTTCAAATGTTTTATTTTTGAACGTCAGTTCACATTTGTAGGTGGATCATCAGTGTTAGAGCTAAAATTAGCATGTTTAAAGTGATTTTCATGCTTCCAGGGGCCCAAAACACAAGATTTATGGAATGGTTAAAAGTGCATGAAAATGGCCAATTTACTCACTCTGAGTTCTCAAAAAGGGTTTCTTCACCCCGGGAAGTTAATTAAATACCATTTGGAGGCATTTAATGTTCGAGCAAAAACGGCTGATTTTCGACAAAAGAGATAACACCCCCCCAGTACGTCATGCTTCAGAAATGTGGAAAATGGTCCGTTTTCAAATGTTTTATTTTTGAACGTCAGTTCACATTTGTAGGTGGATCATCAGTGTTAGAGCTAAAATTAGCATGTTTAAAGTGATTTTCATGCTTCCAGGGGCTCGGGAAGTTAATTAAATACCATTTGGAGGCATTTAATGTTCGAGCAAAAACGGCTGATTTTCGACAAAAGAGATAACACCCCCCCATTACGTCATGCTTCAGAAATGTGGAAAATGGTCCGTTTTCAAATGTTTTATTTTTGAACGTCAGTTCACATTTGTAGGTGGATCATCAGTGTTAGAGCTAAAATTAGCATGTTTAAAGTGATTTTCATGCTTCCAGGGGCCCAAAACACAAGATTTATGGAATGGTTAAAAGTGCATGAAAATGGCCAATTTACTCACTCTGAGTTCTCAAAAAGGGTTTCTTCACCCCGGGAAGTTAATTAAATACCATTTGGAGGCATTTAATGTTCGAGCAAAAACGGCTGATTTGAGACAAAAGAGATAACACCCCCCCATTACGTCATGCTTCAGAAATGTGGAAAATGGTCCGTTTTCAAATGTTTTATTTTTGAACGTCAGTTCACATTTGTAGGTGGATCATCAGTGTTAGAGCTAAAATTAGCATGTTTAAAGTGATTTTCATGCTTCCAGGGGCTCGGGAAGTTAATTAAATACCATTTGGAGGCATTTAATGTTCGAGCAAAAACGGCTGATTTTCGACAAAAGAGATAACACCCCCCCATTACGTCATGCTTCAGAAATGTGGAAAATGGTCCGTTTTCAAATGTTTTATTTTTGAACGTCAGTTCACATTTGTAGGTGGATCATCAGTGTTAGAGCTAAAATTAGCATGTTTAAAGTGATTTTCATGCTTCCAGGGGCTCGGGAAGTTAATTAAATACCATTTGGAGGCATTTAATGTTCGAGCAAAAACGGCTGATTTTCGACAAAAGAGATAACACCCCCCCATTACGTCATGCTTCAGAAATGTGGAAAATGGTCCGTTTTCAAATGTTTTATTTTTGAACATCAGTTCACATTTGTAGGTGGATCATCAGTGTTAGAGCTAAAATTAGCATGTTTAAAGTGATTTTCATGCTTCCAGGGGCTCGGGAAGTTAATTAAATACCATTTGGAGGCATTTAATGTTCGAGCAAAAACGGCTGATTTTCGACAAAAGAGATAACACCCCCCCATTACGTCATGCTTCAGAAATGTGGAAAATGGTCCGTTTTCAAATGTTTTATTTTTGAACGTCAGTTCACATTTGTAGGTGGATCATCAGTGTTAGAGCTAAAATTAGCATGTTTAAAGTGATTTTCATGCTTCCAGGGGCCCAAAACACAAGATTTATGGAATGGTTAAAAGTGCATGAAAATGGCCAATTTACTCATTCTGAGTTCTCAAAAAAGGTTTCTTCACCCCGGGAAGTTAATTAAATACCATTTGGAGGCATTTAATGTTCGAGCAAAAACGGCTGATTTTCGACAAAAGAGATAACACCCCCCCATTACGTCATGCTTCAGAAATGTGGAAAATGGTCCGTTTTCAAATGTTTTATTTTTGAACGTCAGTTCACATTTGTAGGTGGATCATCAGTGTTAGAGCTAAAATTAGCATGTTTAAAGTGATTTTCATGCTTCCAGGGGCTCGGGAAGTTAATTAAATACCATTTGGAGGCATTTAATGTTCGAGCAAAAACGGCTGATTTTCGACAAAAGAGATAACACCCCCCCATTACGTCATGCTTCAGAAATGTGGAAAATGGTCCGTTTTCAAATGTTTTATTTTTGAACGTCAGTTCACATTTGTAGGTGGATCATCAGTGTTAGAGCTAAAATTAGCATGTTTAAAGTGATTTTCATGCTTCCAGGGGCTCGGGAAATTAATTAAATACCATTTGGAGGCATTTAATGTTCGAGCAAAAACGGCTGATTTTCGACAAAAGAGATAACACCCCCCCATTACGTCATGCTTCAGAAATGTGGAAAATGGTCCGTTTTCAAATGTTTTATTTTTGAACGTCAGTTCACATTTGTAGGTGGATCATCAGTGTTAGAGCTAAAATTAGCATGTTTAAAGTGATTTTCATGCTTCCAGGGGCTCGGGAAGTTAATTAAATACCATTTGGAGGCATTTAATGTTCGAGCAAAAACGGCTGATTTTCGACAAAAGAGATAACACCCCCCCATTACGTCATGCTTCAGAAATGTGGAAAATGGTCCGTTTTCAAATGTTTTATTTTTGAACGTCAGTTCACATTTGTAGGTGGATCATCAGTGTTAGAGCTAAAATTAGCATGTTTAAAGTGATTTTCATGCTTCCAGGGGCCCAAAACACAAGATTTATGGAATGGTTAAAAGTGCATGAAAATGGCCAATTTACTCACTCTGAGTTCTCAAAAAGGGTTTCTTCACCCCGGGAAGTTAATTAAATACCATTTGGAGGCATTTAATGTTCGAGCAAAAACGGCTGATTTTCGACAAAAGAGATAACACCCCCCCAGTACGTCATGCTTCAGAAATGTGGAAAATGGTCCGTTTTCAAATGTTTTATTTTTGAACGTCAGTTCACATTTGTAGGTGGATCATCAGTGTTAGAGCTAAAATTAGCATGTTTAAAGTGATTTTCATGCTTCCAGGGGCTCGGGAAGTTAATTAAATACCATTTGGAGGCATTTAATGTTCGAGCAAAAACGGCTGATTTTCGACAAAAGAGATAACACCCCCCCATTACGTCATGCTTCAGAAATGTGGAAAATGGTCCGTTTTCAAATGTTTTATTTTTGAACGTCAGTTCACATTTGTAGGTGGATCATCAGTGTTAGAGCTAAAATTAGCATGTTTAAAGTGATTTTCATGCTTCCAGGGGCCCAAAACACAAGATTTATGGAATGGTTAAAAGTGCATGAAAATGGCCAATTTACTCACTCTGAGTTCTCAAAAAGGGTTTCTTCACCCCGGGAAGTTAATTAAATACCATTTGGAGGCATTTAATGTTCGAGCAAAAACGGCTGATTTGAGACAAAAGAGATAACACCCCCCCATTACGTCATGCTTCAGAAATGTGGAAAATGGTCCGTTTTCAAATGTTTTATTTTTGAACGTCAGTTCACATTTGTAGGTGGATCATCAGTGTTAGAGCTAAAATTAGCATGTTTAAAGTGATTTTCATGCTTCCAGGGGCTCGGGAAGTTAATTAAATACCATTTGGAGGCATTTAATGTTCGAGCAAAAACGGCTGATTTTCGACAAAAGAGATAACACCCCCCCATTACGTCATGCTTCAGAAATGTGGAAAATGGTCCGTTTTCAAATGTTTTATTTTTGAACGTCAGTTCACATTTGTAGGTGGATCATCAGTGTTAGAGCTAAAATTAGCATGTTTAAAGTGATTTTCATGCTTCCAGGGGCTCGGGAAGTTAATTAAATACCATTTGGAGGCATTTAATGTTCGAGCAAAAACGGCTGATTTTCGACAAAAGAGATAACACCCCCCCATTACGTCATGCTTCAGAAATGTGGAAAATGGTCCGTTTTCAAATGTTTTATTTTTGAACGTCAGTTCACATTTGTAGGTGGATCATCAGTGTTAGAGCTAAAATTAGCATGTTTAAAGTGATTTTCATGCTTCCAGGGGCTCGGGAAGTTAATTAAATACCATTTGGAGGCATTTAATGTTCGAGCAAAAACGGCTGATTTTCGACAAAAGAGATAACACCCCCCCATTACGTCATGCTTCAGAAATGTGGAAAATGGTCCGTTTTCAAATGTTTTATTTTTGAACGTCAGTTCACATTTGTAGGTGGATCATCAGTGTTAGAGCTAAAATTAGCATGTTTAAAGTGATTTTCATGCTTCCAGGGGCCCAAAACACAAGATTTATGGAATGGTTAAAAGTGCATGAAAATGGCCAATTTACTCATTCTGAGTTCTCAAAAAAGGTTTCTTCACCCCGGGAAGTTAATTAAATACCATTTGGAGGCATTTAATGTTCGAGCAAAAACGGCTGATTTTCGACAAAAGAGATAACACCCCCCCATTACGTCATGCTTCAGAAATGTGGAAAATGGTCCGTTTTCAAATGTTTTATTTTTGAACGTCAGTTCACATTTGTAGGTGGATCATCAGTGTTAGAGCTAAAATTAGCATGTTTAAAGTGATTTTCATGCTTCCAGGGGCTCGGGAAGTTAATTAAATACCATTTGGAGGCATTTAATGTTCGAGCAAAAACGGCTGATTTTCGACAAAAGAGATAACACCCCCCCATTACGTCATGCTTCAGAAATGTGGAAAATGGTCCGTTTTCAAATGTTTTATTTTTGAACGTCAGTTCACATTTGTAGGTGGATCATCAGTGTTAGAGCTAAAATTAGCATGTTTAAAGTGATTTTCATGCTTCCAGGGGCTCGGGAAATTAATTAAATACCATTTGGAGGCATTTAATGTTCGAGCAAAAACGGCTGATTTTCGACAAAAGAGATAACACCCCCCCATTACGTCATGCTTCAGAAATGTGGAAAATGGTCCGTTTTCAAATGTTTTATTTTTGAACGTCAGTTCACATTTGTAGGTGGATCATCAGTGTTAGAGCTAAAATTAGCATGTTTAAAGTGATTTTCATGCTTCCAGGGGCTCGGGAAGTTAATTAAATACCATTTGGAGGCATTTAATGTTCGAGCAAAAACGGCTGATTTTCGACAAAAGAGATAACACCCCCCCATTACGTCATGCTTCAGAAATGTGGAAAATGGTCCGTTTTCAAATGTTTTATTTTTGAACGTCAGTTCACATTTGTAGGTGGATCATCAGTGTTAGAGCTAAAATTAGCATGTTTAAAGTGATTTTCATGCTTCCAGGGGCCCAAAACACAAGATTTATGGAATGGTTAAAAGTGCATGAAAATGGCCAATTTACTCACTCTGAGTTCTCAAAAAGGGTTTCTTCACCCCGGGAAGTTAATTAAATACCATTTGGAGGCATTTAATGTTCGAGCAAAAACGGCTGATTTTCGACAAAAGAGATAACACCCCCCCAGTACGTCATGCTTCAGAAATGTGGAAAATGGTCCGTTTTCAAATGTTTTATTTTTGAACGTCAGTTCACATTTGTAGGTGGATCATCAGTGTTAGAGCTAAAATTAGCATGTTTAAAGTGATTTTCATGCTTCCAGGGGCTCGGGAAGTTAATTAAATACCATTTGGAGGCATTTAATGTTCGAGCAAAAACGGCTGATTTTCGACAAAAGAGATAACACCCCCCCATTACGTCATGCTTCAGAAATGTGGAAAATGGTCCGTTTTCAAATGTTTTATTTTTGAACATCAGTTCACATTTGTAGGTGGATCATCAGTGTTAGAGCTAAAATTAGCATGTTTAAAGTGATTTTCATGCTTCCAGGGGCCCAAAACACAAGATTTATGGAATGGTTAAAAGTGCATGAAAATGGCCAATTTACTCACTCTGAGTTCTCAAAAAGGGTTTCTTCACCCCGGGAAGTTAATTAAATACCATTTGGAGGCATTTAATGTTCGAGCAAAAACGGCTGATTTTCGACAAAAGAGATAACACCCCCCCATTACGTCATGCTTCAGAAATGTGGAAAATGGTCCGTTTTCAAATGTTTTATTTTTGAACGTCAGTTCACATTTGTAGGTGGATCATCAGTGTTAGAGCTAAAATTAGCATGTTTAAAGTGATTTTCATGCTTCCAGGGGCTCGGGAAGTTAATTAAATACCATTTGGAGGCATTTAATGTTCGAGCAAAAACGGCTGATTTTCGACAAAAGAGATAACACCCCCCCATTACGTCATGCTTCAGAAATGTGGAAAATGGTCCGTTTTCAAATGTTTTATTTTTGAACGTCAGTTCACATTTGTAGGTGGATCATCAGTGTTAGAGCTAAAATTAGCATGTTTAAAGTGATTTTCATGCTTCCAGGGGCTCGGGAAGTTAATTAAATACCATTTGGAGGCATTTAATGTTCGAGCAAAAACGGCTGATTTTCGACAAAAGAGATAACACCCCCCCATTACGTCATGCTTCAGAAATGTGGAAAATGGTCCGTTTTCAAATGTTTTATTTTTGAACGTCAGTTCACATTTGTAGGTGGATCATCAGTGTTAGAGCTAAAATTAGCATGTTTAAAGTGATTTTCATGCTTCCAGGGGCCCAAAACACAAGATTTATGGAATGGTTAAAAGTGCATGAAAATGGCCAATTTACTCATTCTGAGTTCTCAAAAAAGGTTTCTTCACCCCGGGAAGTTAATTAAATACCATTTGGAGGCATTTAATGTTCGAGCAAAAACGGCTGATTTTCGACAAAAGAGATAACACCCCCCCATTACGTCATGCTTCAGAAATGTGGAAAATGGTCCGTTTTCAAATGTTTTATTTTTGAACGTCAGTTCACATTTGTAGGTGGATCATCAGTGTTAGAGCTAAAATTAGCATGTTTAAAGTGATTTTCATGCTTCCAGGGGCTCGGGAAGTTAATTAAATACCATTTGGAGGCATTTAATGTTCGAGCAAAAACGGCTGATTTTCGACAAAAGAGATAACACCCCCCCATTACGTCATGCTTCAGAAATGTGGAAAATGGTCCGTTTTCAAATGTTTTATTTTTGAACGTCAGTTCACATTTGTAGGTGGATCATCAGTGTTAGAGCTAAAATTAGCATGTTTAAAGTGATTTTCATGCTTCCAGGGGCTCGGGAAATTAATTAAATACCATTTGGAGGCATTTAATGTTCGAGCAAAAACGGCTGATTTTCGACAAAAGAGATAACACCCCCCCATTACGTCATGCTTCAGAAATGTGGAAAATGGTCCGTTTTCAAATGTTTTATTTTTGAACGTCAGTTCACATTTGTAGGTGGATCATCAGTGTTAGAGCTAAAATTAGCATGTTTAAAGTGATTTTCATGCTTCCAGGGGCTCGGGAAGTTAATTAAATACCATTTGGAGGCATTTAATGTTCGAGCAAAAACGGCTGATTTTCGACAAAAGAGATAACACCCCCCCATTACGTCATGCTTCAGAAATGTGGAAAATGGTCCGTTTTCAAATGTTTTATTTTTGAACGTCAGTTCACATTTGTAGGTGGATCATCAGTGTTAGAGCTAAAATTAGCATGTTTAAAGTGATTTTCATGCTTCCAGGGGCCCAAAACACAAGATTTATGGAATGGTTAAAAGTGCATGAAAATGGCCAATTTACTCACTCTGAGTTCTCAAAAAGGGTTTCTTCACCCCGGGAAGTTAATTAAATACCATTTGGAGGCATTTAATGTTCGAGCAAAAACGGCTGATTTTCGACAAAAGAGATAACACCCCCCCAGTACGTCATGCTTCAGAAATGTGGAAAATGGTCCGTTTTCAAATGTTTTATTTTTGAACGTCAGTTCACATTTGTAGGTGGATCATCAGTGTTAGAGCTAAAATTAGCATGTTTAAAGTGATTTTCATGCTTCCAGGGGCTCGGGAAGTTAATTAAATACCATTTGGAGGCATTTAATGTTCGAGCAAAAACGGCTGATTTTCGACAAAAGAGATAACACCCCCCCATTACGTCATGCTTCAGAAATGTGGAAAATGGTCCGTTTTCAAATGTTTTATTTTTGAACGTCAGTTCACATTTGTAGGTGGATCATCAGTGTTAGAGCTAAAATTAGCATGTTTAAAGTGATTTTCATGCTTCCAGGGGCCCAAAACACAAGATTTATGGAATGGTTAAAAGTGCATGAAAATGGCCAATTTACTCACTCTGAGTTCTCAAAAAGGGTTTCTTCACCCCGGGAAGTTAATTAAATACCATTTGGAGGCATTTAATGTTCGAGCAAAAACGGCTGATTTTCGACAAAAGAGATAACACCCCCCCATTACGTCATGCTTCAGAAATGTGGAAAATGGTCCGTTTTCAAATGTTTTATTTTTGAACGTCAGTTCACATTTGTAGGTGGATCATCAGTGTTAGAGCTAAAATTAGCATGTTTAAAGTGATTTTCATGCTTCCAGGGGCTCGGGAAGTTAATTAAATACCATTTGGAGGCATTTAATGTTCGAGCAAAAACGGCTGATTTTCGACAAAAGAGATAACACCCCCCCATTACGTCATGCTTCAGAAATGTGGAAAATGGTCCGTTTTCAAATGTTTTATTTTTGAACGTCAGTTCACATTTGTAGGTGGATCATCAGTGTTAGAGCTAAAATTAGCATGTTTAAAGTGATTTTCATGCTTCCAGGGGCTCGGGAAGTTAATTAAATACCATTTGGAGGCATTTAATGTTCGAGCAAAAACGGCTGATTTTCGACAAAAGAGATAACACCCCCCCATTACGTCATGCTTCAGAAATGTGGAAAATGGTCCGTTTTCAAATGTTTTATTTTTGAACGTCAGTTCACATTTGTAGGTGGATCATCAGTGTTAGAGCTAAAATTAGCATGTTTAAAGTGATTTTCATGCTTCCAGGGGCTCGGGAAGTTAATTAAATACCATTTGGAGGCATTTAATGTTCGAGCAAAAACGGCTGATTTTCGACAAAAGAGATAACACCCCCCCATTACGTCATGCTTCAGAAATGTGGAAAATGGTCCGTTTTCAAATGTTTTATTTTTGAACGTCAGTTCACATTTGTAGGTGGATCATCAGTGTTAGAGCTAAAATTAGCATGTTTAAAGTGATTTTCATGCTTCCAGGGGCCCAAAACACAAGATTTATGGAATGGTTAAAAGTGCATGAAAATGGCCAATTTACTCATTCTGAGTTCTCAAAAAAGGTTTCTTCACCCCGGGAAGTTAATTAAATACCATTTGGAGGCATTTAATGTTCGAGCAAAAACGGCTGATTTTCGACAAAAGAGATAACACCCCCCCATTACGTCATGCTTCAGAAATGTGGAAAATGGTCCGTTTTCAAATGTTTTATTTTTGAACGTCAGTTCACATTTGTAGGTGGATCATCAGTGTTAGAGCTAAAATTAGCATGTTTAAAGTGATTTTAATGCTTCCAGGGGCTCGGGAAGTTAATTAAATACCATTTGGAGGCATTTAATGTTCGAGCAAAAACGGCTGATTTTCGACAAAAGAGATAACACCCCCCCATTACGTCATGCTTCAGAAATGTGGAAAATGGTCCGTTTTCAAATGTTTTATTTTTGAACGTCAGTTCACATTTGTAGGTGGATCATCAGTGTTAGAGCTAAAATTAGCATGTTTAAAGTGATTTTCATGCTTCCAGGGGCTCGGGAAATTAATTAAATACCATTTGGAGGCATTTAATGTTCGAGCAAAAACGGCTGATTTTCGACAAAAGAGATAACACCCCCCCATTACGTCATGCTTCAGAAATGTGGAAAATGGTCCGTTTTCAAATGTTTTATTTTTGAACGTCAGTTCACATTTGTAGGTGGATCATCAGTGTTAGAGCTAAAATTAGCATGTTTAAAGTGATTTTCATGCTTCCAGGGGCCCAAAACACAAGATTTATGGAATGGTTAAAAGTGCATGAAAATGGCCAATTTACTCACTCTGAGTTCTCAAAAAGGGTTTCTTCACCCCGGGAAGTTAATTAAATACCATTTGGAGGCATTTAATGTTCGAGCAAAAACGGCTGATTTTCGACAAAAGAGATAACACCCCCCCATTACGTCATGCTTCAGAAATGTGGAAAATGGTCCGTTTTCAAATGTTTTATTTTTGAACGTCAGTTCACATTTGTAGGTGGATCATCAGTGTTAGAGCTAAAATTAGCATGTTTAAAGTGATTTTCATGCTTCCAGGGGCTCGGGAAGTTAATTAAATACCATTTGGAGGCATTTAATGTTCGAGCAAAAACGGCTGATTTTCGACAAAAGAGATAACACCCCCCCATTACGCCATGCTTCAGAAATGTGGAAAATGGTCCGTTTTCAAATGTTTTATTTTTGAACGTCAGTTCACATTTGTAGGTGGATCATCAGTGTTAGAGCTAAAATTAGCATGATTAAAGTGATTTTCATGCTTCCAGGGGCTCGGGAAGTTAATTAAATACCATTTGGAGGCATTTAATGTTCGAGCAAAAACGGCTGATTTTCGACAAAAGAGATAACACCCCCCCATTACGTCATGCTTCAGAAATGTGGAAAATGGTCCGTTTTCAAATGTTTTATTTTTGAACGTCAGTTCACATTTGTAGGTGGATCATCAGTGTTAGAGCTAAAATTAGCATGTTTAAAGTGATTTTCATGCTTCCAGGGGCTCGGGAAGTTAATTAAATACCATTTGGAGGCATTTAATGTTCGAGCAAAAACGGCTGATTTTCGACAAAAGAGATAACACCCCCCCATTACGTCATGCTTCAGAAATGTGGAAAATGGTCCGTTTTCAAATGTTTTATTTTTGAACGTCAGTTCACATTTGTAGGTGGATCATCAGTGTTAGAGCTAAAATTAGCATGTTTAAAGTGATTTTCATGCTTCCAGGGGCTCGGGAAGTTAATTAAATACCATTTGGAGGCATTTAATGTTCGAGCAAAAACGGCTGATTTTCGACAAAAGAGATAACACCCCCCCATTACGTCATGCTTCAGAAATGTGGAAAATGGTCCGTTTTCAAATGTTTTATTTTTGAACGTCAGTTCACATTTGTAGGTGGATCATCAGTGTTAGAGCTAAAATTAGCATGTTTAAAGTGATTTTCATGCTTCCAGGGGCCCAAAACACAAGATTTATGGAATGGTTAAAAGTGCATGAAAATGGCCAATTTACTCACTCTGAGTTCTCAAAAAGGGTTTCTTCACCCCGGGAAGTTAATTAAATACCATTTGGAGGCATTTAATGTTCGAGCAAAAACGGCTGATTTTCGACAAAAGAGATAACACCCCCCCATTACGTCATGCTTCAGAAATGTGGAAAATGGTCCGTTTTCAAATGTTTTATTTTTGAACGTCAGTTCACATTTGTAGGTGGATCATCAGTGTTAGAGCTAAAATTAGCATGTTTAAAGTGATTTTCATGCTTCCAGGGGCTCGGGAAGTTAATTAAATACCATTTGGAGGCATTTAATGTTCGAGCAAAAACGGCTGATTTTCGACAAAAGAGATAACACCCCCCCATTACGTCATGCTTCAGAAATGTGGAAAATGGTCCGTTTTCAAATGTTTTATTTTTGAACGTCAGTTCACATTTGTTGGTGGATCATCAGTGTTAGAGCTAAAATTAGCATGTTTAAAGTGATTTTCATGCTTCCAGGGGCTCGGGAAGTTAATTAAATACCATTTGGAGGCATTTAATGTTCGAGCAAAAACGGCTGATTTTCGACAAAAGAGATAACACCCCCCCATTACGTCATGCTTCAGAAATGTGGAAAATGGTCCGTTTTCAAATGTTTTATTTTTGAACGTCAGTTCACATTTTTAGGTGGATCATCAGTGTTAGAGCTAAAATTAGCATGTTTAAAGTGATTTTCATGCTTCCAGGGGCCCAAAACACAAGATTTATGGAATGGTTAAAAGTGCATGAAAATGGCCAATTTACTCACTCTGAGTTCTCAAAAAGGGTTTCTTCACCCCGGGAAGTTAATTAAATACCATTTGGAGGCATTTAATGTTCGAGCAAAAACGGCTGATTTTCGACAAAAGAGATAACACCCCCCCATTACGTCATGCTTCAGAAATGTGGAAAATGGTCCGTTTTCAAATGTTTTATTTTTGAACGTCAGTTCACATTTGTAGGTGGATCATCAGTGTTAGAGCTAAAATTAGCATGTTTAAAGTGATTTTCATGCTTCCAGGGGCTCGGGAAGTTAATTAAATACCATTTGGAGGCATTTAATGTTCGAGCAAAAACGGCTGATTTTCGACAAAAGAGATAACACCCCCCCATTACGTCATGCTTCAGAAATGTGGAAAATGGTCCGTTTTCAAATGTTTTATTTTTGAACGTCAGTTCACATTTGTAGGTGGATCATCAGTGTTAGAGCTAAAATTAGCATGTTTAAAGTGATTTTCATGCTTCCAGGGGCTCGGGAAGTTAATTAAATACCATTTGGAGGCATTTAATGTTCGAGCAAAAACGGCTGATTTTCGACAAAAGAGATAACACCCCCCCATTACGTCATGCTTCAGAAATGTGGAAAATGGTCCGTTTTCAAATGTTTTATTTTTGAACGTCAGTTCACATTTGTAGGTGGATCATCAGTGTTAGAGCTAAAATTAGCATGTTTAAAGTGATTTTCATGCTTCCAGGGGCTCGGGAAGTTAATTAAATACCATTTGGAGGCATTTAATGTTCGAGCAAAAACGGCTGATTTTCGACAAAAGAGATAACACCCCCCCATTACGTCATGCTTCAGAAATGTGGAAAATGGTCCGTTTTCAAATGTTTTATTTTTGAACGTCAGTTCACATTTGTAGGTGGATCATCAGTGTTAGAGCTAAAATTAGCATGTTTAAAGTGATTTTCATGCTTCCAGGGGCTCGGGAAATTAATTAAATACCATTTGGAGGCATTTAATGTTCGAGCAAAAACGGCTGATTTTCGACAAAAGAGATAACACCCCCCCATTACGTCATGCTTCAGAAATGTGGAAAATGGTCCGTTTTCAAATGTTTTATTTTTGAACGTCAGTTCACATTTGTAGGTGGATCATCAGTGTTAGAGCTAAAATTAGCATGTTTAAAGTGATTTTCATGCTTCCAGGGGCTCGGGAAGTTAATTAAATACCATTTGGAGGCATTTAATGTTCGAGCAAAAACGGCTGATTTTCGACAAAAGAGATAACACCCCCCCATTACGTCATGCTTCAGAAATGTGGAAAATGGTCCGTTTTCAAATGTTTTATTTTTGAACGTCAGTTCACATTTGTAGGTGGATCATCAGTGTTAGAGCTAAAATTAGCATGTTTAAAGTGATTTTCATGCTTCCAGGGGCCCAAAACACAAGATTTATGGAATGGTTAAAAGTGCATGAAAATGGCCAATTTACTCACTCTGAGTTCTCAAAAAGGGTTTCTTCACCCCGGGAAGTTAATTAAATACCATTTGGAGGCATTTAATGTTCGAGCAAAAACGGCTGATTTTCGACAAAAGAGATAACACCCCCCCATTACGTCATGCTTCAGAAATGTGGAAAATGGTCCGTTTTCAAATGTTTTATTTTTGAACGTCAGTTCACATTTGTAGGTGGATCATCAGTGTTAGAGCTAAAATTAGCATGTTTAAAGTGATTTTCATGCTTCCAGGGGCTCGGGAAGTTAATTAAATACCATTTGGAGGCATTTAATGTTCGAGCAAAAACGGCTGATTTTCGACAAAAGAGATAACACCCCCCCATTACGTCATGCTTCAGAAATGTGGAAAATGGTCCGTTTTCAAATGTTTTATTTTTGAACGTCAGTTCACATTTGTAGGTGGATCATCAGTGTTAGAGCTAAAATTAGCATGTTTAAAGTGATTTTCATGCTTCCAGGGGCTCGGGAAATTAATTAAATACCATTTGGAGGCATTTAATGTTCGAGCAAAAACGGCTGATTTTCGACAAAAGAGATAACACCCCCCCATTACGTCATGCTTCAGAAATGTGGAAAATGGTCCGTTTTCAAATGTTTTATTTTTGAACGTCAGTTCACATTTGTAGGTGGATCATCAGTGTTAGAGCTAAAATTAGCATGTTTAAAGTGATTTTCATGCTTCCAGGGGCTCGGGAAGTTAATTAAATACCATTTGGAGGCATTTAATGTTCGAGCAAAAACGGCTGATTTTCGACAAAAGAGATAACACCCCCCCATTACGTCATGCTTCAGAAATGTGGAAAATGGTCCGTTTTCAAATGTTTTATTTTTGAACGTCAGTTCACATTTGTAGGTGGATCATCAGTGTTAGAGCTAAAATTAGCATGTTTAAAGTGATTTTCATGCTTCCAGGGGCCCAAAACACAAGATTTATGGAATGGTTAAAAGTGCATGAAAATGGCCAATTTACTCACTCTGAGTTCTCAAAAAGGGTTTCTTCACCCCGGGAAGTTAATTAAATACCATTTGGAGGCATTTAATGTTCGAGCAAAAACGGCTGATTTTCGACAAAAGAGATAACACCCCCCCAGTACGTCATGCTTCAGAAATGTGGAAAATGGTCCGTTTTCAAATGTTTTATTTTTGAACGTCAGTTCACATTTGTAGGTGGATCATCAGTGTTAGAGCTAAAATTAGCATGTTTAAAGTGATTTTCATGCTTCCAGGGGCTCGGGAAGTTAATTAAATACCATTTGGAGGCATTTAATGTTCGAGCAAAAACGGCTGATTTTCGACAAAAGAGATAACACCCCCCCATTACGTCATGCTTCAGAAATGTGGAAAATGGTCCGTTTTCAAATGTTTTATTTTTGAACGTCAGTTCACATTTGTAGGTGGATCATCAGTGTTAGAGCTAAAATTAGCATGTTTAAAGTGATTTTCATGCTTCCAGGGGCCCAAAACACAAGATTTATGGAATGGTTAAAAGTGCATGAAAATGGCCAATTTACTCACTCTGAGTTCTCAAAAAGGGTTTCTTCACCCCGGGAAGTTAATTAAATACCATTTGGAGGCATTTAATGTTCGAGCAAAAACGGCTGATTTTCGACAAAAGAGATAACACCCCCCCATTACGTCATGCTTCAGAAATGTGGAAAATGGTCCGTTTTCAAATGTTTTATTTTTGAACGTCAGTTCACATTTGTAGGTGGATCATCAGTGTTAGAGCTAAAATTAGCATGTTTAAAGTGATTTTCATGCTTCCAGGGGCTCGGGAAGTTAATTAAATACCATTTGGAGGCATTTAATGTTCGAGCAAAAACGGCTGATTTTCGACAAAAGAGATAACACCCCCCCATTACGTCATGCTTCAGAAATGTGGAAAATGGTCCGTTTTCAAATGTTTTATTTTTGAACGTCAGTTCACATTTGTAGGTGGATCATCAGTGTTAGAGCTAAAATTAGCATGTTTAAAGTGATTTTCATGCTTCCAGGGGCTCGGGAAGTTAATTAAATACCATTTGGAGGCATTTAATGTTCGAGCAAAAACGGCTGATTTTCGACAAAAGAGATAACACCCCCCCATTACGTCATGCTTCAGAAATGTGGAAAATGGTCCGTTTTCAAATGTTTTATTTTTGAACGTCAGTTCACATTTGTAGGTGGATCATCAGTGTTAGAGCTAAAATTAGCATGTTTAAAGTGATTTTCATGCTTCCAGGGGCCCAAAACACAAGATTTATGGAATGGTTAAAAGTGCATGAAAATGGCCAATTTACTCATTCTGAGTTCTCAAAAAAGGTTTCTTCACCCCGGGAAGTTAATTAAATACCATTTGGAGGCATTTAATGTTCGAGCAAAAACGGCTGATTTTCGACAAAAGAGATAACACCCCCCCATTACGTCATGCTTCAGAAATGTGGAAAATGGTCCGTTTTCAAATGTTTTATTTTTGAACGTCAGTTCACATTTGTAGGTGGATCATCAGTGTTAGAGCTAAAATTAGCATGTTTAAAGTGATTTTCATGCTTCCAGGGGCTCGGGAAGTTAATTAAATACCATTTGGAGGCATTTAATGTTCGAGCAAAAACGGCTGATTTTCGACAAAAGAGATAACACCCCCCCATTACGTCATGCTTCAGAAATGTGGAAAATGGTCCGTTTTCAAATGTTTTATTTTTGAACGTCAGTTCACATTTGTAGGTGGATCATCAGTGTTAGAGCTAAAATTAGCATGTTTAAAGTGATTTTCATGCTTCCAGGGGCTCGGGAAATTAATTAAATACCATTTGGAGGCATTTAATGTTCGAGCAAAAACGGCTGATTTTCGACAAAAGAGATAACACCCCCCCATTACGTCATGCTTCAGAAATGTGGAAAATGGTCCGTTTTCAAATGTTTTATTTTTGAACGTCAGTTCACATTTGTAGGTGGATCATCAGTGTTAGAGCTAAAATTAGCATGTTTAAAGTGATTTTCATGCTTCCAGGGGCTCGGGAAGTTAATTAAATACCATTTGGAGGCATTTAATGTTCGAGCAAAAACGGCTGATTTTCGACAAAAGAGATAACACCCCCCCATTACGTCATGCTTCAGAAATGTGGAAAATGGTCCGTTTTCAAATGTTTTATTTTTGAACGTCAGTTCACATTTGTAGGTGGATCATCAGTGTTAGAGCTAAAATTAGCATGTTTAAAGTGATTTTCATGCTTCCAGGGGCCCAAAACACAAGATTTATGGAATGGTTAAAAGTGCATGAAAATGGCCAATTTACTCACTCTGAGTTCTCAAAAAGGGTTTCTTCACCCCGGGAAGTTAATTAAATACCATTTGGAGGCATTTAATGTTCGAGCAAAAACGGCTGATTTTCGACAAAAGAGATAACACCCCCCCAGTACGTCATGCTTCAGAAATGTGGAAAATGGTCCGTTTTCAAATGTTTTATTTTTGAACGTCAGTTCACATTTGTAGGTGGATCATCAGTGTTAGAGCTAAAATTAGCATGTTTAAAGTGATTTTCATGCTTCCAGGGGCTCGGGAAGTTAATTAAATACCATTTGGAGGCATTTAATGTTCGAGCAAAAACGGCTGATTTTCGACAAAAGAGATAACACCCCCCCATTACGTCATGCTTCAGAAATGTGGAAAATGGTCCGTTTTCAAATGTTTTATTTTTGAACGTCAGTTCACATTTGTAGGTGGATCATCAGTGTTAGAGCTAAAATTAGCATGTTTAAAGTGATTTTCATGCTTCCAGGGGCCCAAAACACAAGATTTATGGAATGGTTAAAAGTGCATGAAAATGGCCAATTTACTCACTCTGAGTTCTCAAAAAGGGTTTCTTCACCCCGGGAAGTTAATTAAATACCATTTGGAGGCATTTAATGTTCGAGCAAAAACGGCTGATTTTCGACAAAAGAGATAACACCCCCCCATTACGTCATGCTTCAGAAATGTGGAAAATGGTCCGTTTTCAAATGTTTTATTTTTGAACGTCAGTTCACATTTGTAGGTGGATCATCAGTGTTAGAGCTAAAATTAGCATGTTTAAAGTGATTTTCATGCTTCCAGGGGCTCGGGAAGTTAATTAAATACCATTTGGAGGCATTTAATGTTCGAGCAAAAACGGCTGATTTTCGACAAAAGAGATAACACCCCCCCATTACGTCATGCTTCAGAAATGTGGAAAATGGTCCGTTTTCAAATGTTTTATTTTTGAACGTCAGTTCACATTTGTAGGTGGATCATCAGTGTTAGAGCTAAAATTAGCATGTTTAAAGTGATTTTCATGCTTCCAGGGGCTCGGGAAGTTAATTAAATACCATTTGGAGGCATTTAATGTTCGAGCAAAAACGGCTGATTTTCGACAAAAGAGATAACACCCCCCCATTACGTCATGCTTCAGAAATGTGGAAAATGGTCCGTTTTCAAATGTTTTATTTTTGAACGTCAGTTCACATTTGTAGGTGGATCATCAGTGTTAGAGCTAAAATTAGCATGTTTAAAGTGATTTTCATGCTTCCAGGGGCTCGGGAAGTTAATTAAATACCATTTGGAGGCATTTAATGTTCGAGCAAAAACGGCTGATTTTCGACAAAAGAGATAACACCCCCCCATTACGTCATGCTTCAGAAATGTGGAAAATGGTCCGTTTTCAAATGTTTTATTTTTGAACGTCAGTTCACATTTGTAGGTGGATCATCAGTGTTAGAGCTAAAATTAGCATGTTTAAAGTGATTTTCATGCTTCCAGGGGCCCAAAACACAAGATTTATGGAATGGTTAAAAGTGCATGAAAATGGCCAATTTACTCATTCTGAGTTCTCAAAAAAGGTTTCTTCACCCCGGGAAGTTAATTAAATACCATTTGGAGGCATTTAATGTTCGAGCAAAAACGGCTGATTTTCGACAAAAGAGATAACACCCCCCCATTACGTCATGCTTCAGAAATGTGGAAAATGGTCCGTTTTCAAATGTTTTATTTTTGAACGTCAGTTCACATTTGTAGGTGGATCATCAGTGTTAGAGCTAAAATTAGCATGTTTAAAGTGATTTTAATGCTTCCAGGGGCTCGGGAAGTTAATTAAATACCATTTGGAGGCATTTAATGTTCGAGCAAAAACGGCTGATTTTCGACAAAAGAGATAACACCCCCCCATTACGTCATGCTTCAGAAATGTGGAAAATGGTCCGTTTTCAAATGTTTTATTTTTGAACGTCAGTTCACATTTGTAGGTGGATCATCAGTGTTAGAGCTAAAATTAGCATGTTTAAAGTGATTTTCATGCTTCCAGGGGCTCGGGAAATTAATTAAATACCATTTGGAGGCATTTAATGTTCGAGCAAAAACGGCTGATTTTCGACAAAAGAGATAACACCCCCCCATTACGTCATGCTTCAGAAATGTGGAAAATGGTCCGTTTTCAAATGTTTTATTTTTGAACGTCAGTTCACATTTGTAGGTGGATCATCAGTGTTAGAGCTAAAATTAGCATGTTTAAAGTGATTTTCATGCTTCCAGGGGCCCAAAACACAAGATTTATGGAATGGTTAAAAGTGCATGAAAATGGCCAATTTACTCACTCTGAGTTCTCAAAAAGGGTTTCTTCACCCCGGGAAGTTAATTAAATACCATTTGGAGGCATTTAATGTTCGAGCAAAAACGGCTGATTTTCGACAAAAGAGATAACACCCCCCCATTACGTCATGCTTCAGAAATGTGGAAAATGGTCCGTTTTCAAATGTTTTATTTTTGAACGTCAGTTCACATTTGTAGGTGGATCATCAGTGTTAGAGCTAAAATTAGCATGTTTAAAGTGATTTTCATGCTTCCAGGGGCTCGGGAAGTTAATTAAATACCATTTGGAGGCATTTAATGTTCGAGCAAAAACGGCTGATTTTCGACAAAAGAGATAACACCCCCCCATTACGCCATGCTTCAGAAATGTGGAAAATGGTCCGTTTTCAAATGTTTTATTTTTGAACGTCAGTTCACATTTGTAGGTGGATCATCAGTGTTAGAGCTAAAATTAGCATGATTAAAGTGATTTTCATGCTTCCAGGGGCTCGGGAAGTTAATTAAATACCATTTGGAGGCATTTAATGTTCGAGCAAAAACGGCTGATTTTCGACAAAAGAGATAACACCCCCCCATTACGTCATGCTTCAGAAATGTGGAAAATGGTCCGTTTTCAAATGTTTTATTTTTGAACGTCAGTTCACATTTGTAGGTGGATCATCAGTGTTAGAGCTAAAATTAGCATGTTTAAAGTGATTTTCATGCTTCCAGGGGCTCGGGAAGTTAATTAAATACCATTTGGAGGCATTTAATGTTCGAGCAAAAACGGCTGATTTTCGACAAAAGAGATAACACCCCCCCATTACGTCATGCTTCAGAAATGTGGAAAATGGTCCGTTTTCAAATGTTTTATTTTTGAACGTCAGTTCACATTTGTAGGTGGATCATCAGTGTTAGAGCTAAAATTAGCATGTTTAAAGTGATTTTCATGCTTCCAGGGGCTCGGGAAGTTAATTAAATACCATTTGGAGGCATTTAATGTTCGAGCAAAAACGGCTGATTTTCGACAAAAGAGATAACACCCCCCCATTACGTCATGCTTCAGAAATGTGGAAAATGGTCCGTTTTCAAATGTTTTATTTTTGAACGTCAGTTCACATTTGTAGGTGGATCATCAGTGTTAGAGCTAAAATTAGCATGTTTAAAGTGATTTTCATGCTTCCAGGGGCCCAAAACACAAGATTTATGGAATGGTTAAAAGTGCATGAAAATGGCCAATTTACTCACTCTGAGTTCTCAAAAAGGGTTTCTTCACCCCGGGAAGTTAATTAAATACCATTTGGAGGCATTTAATGTTCGAGCAAAAACGGCTGATTTTCGACAAAAGAGATAACACCCCCCCATTACGTCATGCTTCAGAAATGTGGAAAATGGTCCGTTTTCAAATGTTTTATTTTTGAACGTCAGTTCACATTTGTAGGTGGATCATCAGTGTTAGAGCTAAAATTAGCATGTTTAAAGTGATTTTCATGCTTCCAGGGGCTCGGGAAGTTAATTAAATACCATTTGGAGGCATTTAATGTTCGAGCAAAAACGGCTGATTTTCGACAAAAGAGATAACACCCCCCCATTACGTCATGCTTCAGAAATGTGGAAAATGGTCCGTTTTCAAATGTTTTATTTTTGAACGTCAGTTCACATTTGTTGGTGGATCATCAGTGTTAGAGCTAAAATTAGCATGTTTAAAGTGATTTTCATGCTTCCAGGGGCTCGGGAAGTTAATTAAATACCATTTGGAGGCATTTAATGTTCGAGCAAAAACGGCTGATTTTCGACAAAAGAGATAACACCCCCCCATTACGTCATGCTTCAGAAATGTGGAAAATGGTCCGTTTTCAAATGTTTTATTTTTGAACGTCAGTTCACATTTTTAGGTGGATCATCAGTGTTAGAGCTAAAATTAGCATGTTTAAAGTGATTTTCATGCTTCCAGGGGCCCAAAACACAAGATTTATGGAATGGTTAAAAGTGCATGAAAATGGCCAATTTACTCACTCTGAGTTCTCAAAAAGGGTTTCTTCACCCCGGGAAGTTAATTAAATACCATTTGGAGGCATTTAATGTTCGAGCAAAAACGGCTGATTTTCGACAAAAGAGATAACACCCCCCCATTACGTCATGCTTCAGAAATGTGGAAAATGGTCCGTTTTCAAATGTTTTATTTTTGAACGTCAGTTCACATTTGTAGGTGGATCATCAGTGTTAGAGCTAAAATTAGCATGTTTAAAGTGATTTTCATGCTTCCAGGGGCTCGGGAAGTTAATTAAATACCATTTGGAGGCATTTAATGTTCGAGCAAAAACGGCTGATTTTCGACAAAAGAGATAACACCCCCCCATTACGTCATGCTTCAGAAATGTGGAAAATGGTCCGTTTTCAAATGTTTTATTTTTGAACGTCAGTTCACATTTGTAGGTGGATCATCAGTGTTAGAGCTAAAATTAGCATGTTTAAAGTGATTTTCATGCTTCCAGGGGCTCGGGAAGTTAATTAAATACCATTTGGAGGCATTTAATGTTCGAGCAAAAACGGCTGATTTTCGACAAAAGAGATAACACCCCCCCATTACGTCATGCTTCAGAAATGTGGAAAATGGTCCGTTTTCAAATGTTTTATTTTTGAACGTCAGTTCACATTTGTAGGTGGATCATCAGTGTTAGAGCTAAAATTAGCATGTTTAAAGTGATTTTCATGCTTCCAGGGGCTCGGGAAGTTAATTAAATACCATTTGGAGGCATTTAATGTTCGAGCAAAAACGGCTGATTTTCGACAAAAGAGATAACACCCCCCCATTACGTCATGCTTCAGAAATGTGGAAAATGGTCCGTTTTCAAATGTTTTATTTTTGAACGTCAGTTCACATTTGTAGGTGGATCATCAGTGTTAGAGCTAAAATTAGCATGTTTAAAGTGATTTTCATGCTTCCAGGGGCTCGGGAAATTAATTAAATACCATTTGGAGGCATTTAATGTTCGAGCAAAAACGGCTGATTTTCGACAAAAGAGATAACACCCCCCCATTACGTCATGCTTCAGAAATGTGGAAAATGGTCCGTTTTCAAATGTTTTATTTTTGAACGTCAGTTCACATTTGTAGGTGGATCATCAGTGTTAGAGCTAAAATTAGCATGTTTAAAGTGATTTTCATGCTTCCAGGGGCTCGGGAAGTTAATTAAATACCATTTGGAGGCATTTAATGTTCGAGCAAAAACGGCTGATTTTCGACAAAAGAGATAACACCCCCCCATTACGTCATGCTTCAGAAATGTGGAAAATGGTCCGTTTTCAAATGTTTTATTTTTGAACGTCAGTTCACATTTGTAGGTGGATCATCAGTGTTAGAGCTAAAATTAGCATGTTTAAAGTGATTTTCATGCTTCCAGGGGCCCAAAACACAAGATTTATGGAATGGTTAAAAGTGCATGAAAATGGCCAATTTACTCACTCTGAGTTCTCAAAAAGGGTTTCTTCACCCCGGGAAGTTAATTAAATACCATTTGGAGGCATTTAATGTTCGAGCAAAAACGGCTGATTTTCGACAAAAGAGATAACACCCCCCCATTACGTCATGCTTCAGAAATGTGGAAAATGGTCCGTTTTCAAATGTTTTATTTTTGAACGTCAGTTCACATTTGTAGGTGGATCATCAGTGTTAGAGCTAAAATTAGCATGTTTAAAGTGATTTTCATGCTTCCAGGGGCTCGGGAAGTTAATTAAATACCATTTGGAGGCATTTAATGTTCGAGCAAAAACGGCTGATTTTCGACAAAAGAGATAACACCCCCCCATTACGCCATGCTTCAGAAATGTGGAAAATGGTCCGTTTTCAAATGTTTTATTTTTGAACGTCAGTTCACATTTGTAGGTGGATCATCAGTGTTAGAGCTAAAATTAGCATGATTAAAGTGATTTTCATGCTTCCAGGGGCTCGGGAAGTTAATTAAATACCATTTGGAGGCATTTAATGTTCGAGCAAAAACGGCTGATTTTCGACAAAAGAGATAACACCCCCCCATTACGTCATGCTTCAGAAATGTGGAAAATGGTCCGTTTTCAAATGTTTTATTTTTGAACGTCAGTTCACATTTGTAGGTGGATCATCAGTGTTAGAGCTAAAATTAGCATGTTTAAAGTGATTTTCATGCTTCCAGGGGCTCGGGAAGTTAATTAAATACCATTTGGAGGCATTTAATGTTCGAGCAAAAACGGCTGATTTTCGACAAAAGAGATAACACCCCCCCATTACGTCATGCTTCAGAAATGTGGAAAATGGTCCGTTTTCAAATGTTTTATTTTTGAACGTCAGTTCACATTTGTAGGTGGATCATCAGTGTTAGAGCTAAAATTAGCATGTTTAAAGTGATTTTCATGCTTCCAGGGGCTCGGGAAGTTAATTAAATACCATTTGGAGGCATTTAATGTTCGAGCAAAAACGGCTGATTTTCGACAAAAGAGATAACACCCCCCCATTACGTCATGCTTCAGAAATGTGGAAAATGGTCCGTTTTCAAATGTTTTATTTTTGAACGTCAGTTCACATTTTTAGGTGGATCATCAGTGTTAGAGCTAAAATTAGCATGTTTAAAGTGATTTTCATGCTTCCAGGGGCCCAAAACACAAGATTTATAGAATGGTTAAAAGTGCATGAAAATGGCCAATTTACTCACTCTGAGTTCTCAAAAAGGGTTTCTTCACCCCGGGAAGTTAATTAAATACCATTTGGAGGCATTTAATGTTCGAGCAAAAACGGCTGATTTTCGACAAAAGAGATAACACCCCCCCATTACGTCATGCTTCAGAAATGTGGAAAATGGTCCGTTTTCAAATGTTTTATTTTTGAACGTCAGTTCACATTTGTAGGTGGATCATCAGTGTTAGAGCTAAAATTAGCATGTTTAAAGTGATTTTCATGCTTCCAGGGGCTCGGGAAGTTAATTAAATACCATTTGGAGGCATTTAATGTTCGAGCAAAAACGGCTGATTTTCGACAAAAGAGATAACACCCCCCCATTACGTCATGCTTCAGAAATGTGGAAAATGGTCCGTTTTCAAATGTTTTATTTTTGAACGTCAGTTCACATTTGTAGGTGGATCATCAGTGTTAGAGCTAAAATTAGCATGTTTAAAGTGATTTTCATGCTTCCAGGGGCTCGGGAAGTTAATTAAATACCATTTGGAGGCATTTAATGTTCGAGCAAAAACGGCTGATTTTCGACAAAAGAGATAACACCCCCCCATTACGTCATGCTTCAGAAATGTGGAAAATGGTCCGTTTTCAAATGTTTTATTTTTGAACGTCAGTTCACATTTGTAGGTGGATCATCAGTGTTAGAGCTAAAATTAGCATGTTTAAAGTGATTTTCATGCTTCCAGGGGCTCGGGAAATTAATTAAATACCATTTGGAGGCATTTAATGTTCGAGCAAAAACGGCTGATTTTCGACAAAAGAGATAACACCCCCCCATTACGTCATGCTTCAGAAATGTGGAAAATGGTCCGTTTTCAAATGTTTTATTTTTGAACGTCAGTTCACATTTGTAGGTGGATCATCAGTGTTAGAGCTAAAATTAGCATGTTTAAAGTGATTTTCATGCTTCCAGGGGCTCGGGAAGTTAATTAAATACCATTTGGAGGCATTTAATGTTCGAGCAAAAACGGCTGATTTTCGACAAAAGAGATAACACCCCCCCATTACGTCATGCTTCAGAAATGTGGAAAATGGTCCGTTTTCAAATGTTTTATTTTTGAACGTCAGTTCACATTTGTAGGTGGATCATCAGTGTTAGAGCTAAAATTAGCATGTTTAAAGTGATTTTCATGCTTCCAGGGGCCCAAAACACAAGATTTATGGAATGGTTAAAAGTGCATGAAAATGGCCAATTTACTCACTCTGAGTTCTCAAAAAGGGTTTCTTCACCCCGGGAAGTTAATTAAATACCATTTGGAGGCATTTAATGTTCGAGCAAAAACGGCTGATTTTCGACAAAAGAGATAACACCCCCCCATTACGTCATGCTTCAGAAATGTGGAAAATGGTCCGTTTTCAAATGTTTTATTTTTGAACGTCAGTTCACATTTGTAGGTGGATCATCAGTGTTAGAGCTAAAATTAGCATGTTTAAAGTGATTTTCATGCTTCCAGGGGCTCGGGAAGTTAATTAAATACCATTTGGAGGCATTTAATGTTCGAGCAAAAACGGCTGATTTTCGACAAAAGAGATAACACCCCCCCATTACGCCATGCTTCAGAAATGTGGAAAATGGTCCGTTTTCAAATGTTTTATTTTTGAACGTCAGTTCACATTTGTAGGTGGATCATCAGTGTTAGAGCTAAAATTAGCATGATTAAAGTGATTTTCATGCTTCCAGGGGCTCGGGAAGTTAATTAAATACCATTTGGAGGCATTTAATGTTCGAGCAAAAACGGCTGATTTTCGACAAAAGAGATAACACCCCCCCATTACGTCATGCTTCAGAAATGTGGAAAATGGTCCGTTTTCAAATGTTTTATTTTTGAACGTCAGTTCACATTTGTAGGTGGATCATCAGTGTTAGAGCTAAAATTAGCATGTTTAAAGTGATTTTCATGCTTCCAGGGGCTCGGGAAGTTAATTAAATACCATTTGGAGGCATTTAATGTTCGAGCAAAAACGGCTGATTTTCGACAAAAGAGATAACACCCCCCCATTACGTCATGCTTCAGAAATGTGGAAAATGGTCCGTTTTCAAATGTTTTATTTTTGAACGTCAGTTCACATTTGTAGGTGGATCATCAGTGTTAGAGCTAAAATTAGCATGTTTAAAGTGATTTTCATGCTTCCAGGGGCTCGGGAAGTTAATTAAATACCATTTGGAGGCATTTAATGTTCGAGCAAAAACGGCTGATTTTCGACAAAAGAGATAACACCCCCCCATTACGTCATGCTTCAGAAATGTGGAAAATGGTCCGTTTTCAAATGTTTTATTTTTGAACGTCAGTTCACATTTTTAGGTGGATCATCAGTGTTAGAGCTAAAATTAGCATGTTTAAAGTGATTTTCATGCTTCCAGGGGCCCAAAACACAAGATTTATAGAATGGTTAAAAGTGCATGAAAATGGCCAATTTACTCACTCTGAGTTCTCAAAAAGGGTTTCTTCACCCCGGGAAGTTAATTAAATACCATTTGGAGGCATTTAATGTTCGAGCAAAAACGGCTGATTTTCGACAAAAGAGATAACACCCCCCCATTACGTCATGCTTCAGAAATGTGGAAAATGGTCCGTTTTCAAATGTTTTATTTTTGAACGTCAGTTCACATTTGTAGGTGGATCATCAGTGTTAGAGCTAAAATTAGCATGTTTAAAGTGATTTTCATGCTTCCAGGGGCTCGGGAAGTTAATTAAATACCATTTGGAGGCATTTAATGTTCGAGCAAAAACGGCTGATTTTCGACAAAAGAGATAACACCCCCCCATTACGTCATGCTTCAGAAATGTGGAAAATGGTCCGTTTTCAAATGTTTTATTTTTGAACGTCAGTTCACATTTGTAGGTGGATCATCAGTGTTAGAGCTAAAATTAGCATGTTTAAAGTGATTTTCATGCTTCCAGGGGCTCGGGAAGTTAATTAAATACCATTTGGAGGCATTTAATGTTCGAGCAAAAACGGCTGATTTTCGACAAAAGAGATAACACCCCCCCATTACGTCATGCTTCAGAAATGTGGAAAATGGTCCGTTTTCAAATGTTTTATTTTTGAACGTCAGTTCACATTTGTAGGTGGATCATCAGTGTTAGAGCTAAAATTAGCATGTTTAAAGTGATTTTCATGCTTCCAGGGGCTCGGGAAGTTAATTAAATACCATTTGGAGGCATTTAATGTTCGAGCAAAAACGGCTGATTTTCGACAAAAGAGATAACACCCCCCCATTACGTCATGCTTCAGAAATGTGGAAAATGGTCCGTTTTCAAATGTTTAATTTTTGAACGTCAGTTCACATTTGTAGGTGGATCATCAGTGTTAGAGCTAAAATTAGCATGTTTAAAGTGATTTTCATGCTTCCAGGGGCTCGGGAAGTTAATTAAATACCATTTGGAGGCATTTAATGTTCGAGCAAAAACGGCTGATTTTCGACAAAAGAGATAACACCCCCCCATTACGTCATGCTTCAGAAATGTGGAAAATGGTCCGTTTTCAAATGTTTTATTTTTGAACGTCAGTTCACATTTGTAGGTGGATCATCAGTGTTAGAGCTAAAATTAGCATGTTTAAAGTGATTTTCATGCTTCCAGGGGCCCAAAACACAAGATTTATGGAATGGTTAAAAGTGCATGAAAATGGCCAATTTACTCACTCTGAGTTCTCAAAAAGGGTTTCTTCACCCCGGGAAGTTAATTAAATACCATTTGGAGGCATTTAATGTTCGAGCAAAAACGGCTGATTTTCGACAAAAGAGATAACACCCCCCCATTACGTCATGCTTCAGAAATGTGGAAAATGGTCCGTTTTCAAATGTTTTATTTTTGAACGTCAGTTCACATTTGTAGGTGGATCATCAGTGTTAGAGCAAAAATTAGCATGTTTAAAGTGATTTTCATGCTTCCAGGGGCTCGGGAAGTTAATTAAATACCATTTGGAGGCATTTAATGTTCGAGCAAAAACGGCTGATTTTCGACAAAAGAGATAACACCCCCCCATTACGTCATGCTTCAGAAATGTGGAAAATGGTCCGTTTTCAAATGTTTTATTTTTGAACGTCAGTTCACATTTGTAGGTGGATCATCAGTGTTAGAGCTAAAATTAGCATGTTTAAAGTGATTTTCATGCTTCCAGGGGCTCGGGAAGTTAATTAAATACCATTTGGAGGCATTTAATGTTCGAGCAAAAACGGCTGATTTTCGACAAAAGAGATAACACCCCCCCATTACGTCATGCTTCAGAAATGTGGAAAATGGTCCGTTTTCAAATGTTTTATTTTTGAACGTCAGTTCACATTTGTAGGTGGATCATCAGTGTTAGAGCTAAAATTAGCATGTTTAAAGTGATTTTCATGCTTCCAGGGGCTCGGGAAGTTAATTAAATACCATTTGGAGGCATTTAATGTTCGAGCAAAAACGGCTGATTTTCGACAAAAGAGATAACACCCCCCCATTACGTCATGCTTCAGAAATGTGGAAAATGGTCCGTTTTCAAATGTTTTATTTTTGAACGTCAGTTCACATTTGTAGGTGGATCATCAGTGTTAGAGCTAAAATTAGCATGTTTAAAGTGATTTTCATGCTTCCAGGGGCCCAAAACACAAGATTTATGGAATGGTTAAAAGTGCATGAAAATGGCCAATTTACTCACTCTGAGTTCTCAAAAAGGGTTTCTTCACCCCGGGAAGTTAATTAAATACCATTTGGAGGCATTTAATGTTCGAGCAAAAACGGCTGATTTTCGACAAAAGAGATAACACCCCCCCATTACGTCATGCTTCAGAAATGTGGAAAATGGTCCGTTTTCAAATGTTTTATTTTTGAACGTCAGTTCACATTTGTAGGTGGATCATCAGTGTTAGAGCTAAAATTAGCATGTTTAAAGTGATTTTCATGCTTCCAGGGGCTCGGGAAGTTAATTAAATACCATTTGGAGGCATTTAATGTTCGAGCAAAAACGGCTGATTTTCGACAAAAGAGATAACACCCCCCCATTACGTCATGCTTCAGAAATGTGGAAAATGGTCCGTTTTCAAATGTTTTATTTTTGAACGTCAGTTCACATTTGTAGGTGGATCATCAGTGTTAGAGCTAAAATTAGCATGTTTAAAGTGATTTTCATGCTTCCAGGGGCTCGGGAAGTTAATTAAATACCATTTGGAGGCATTTAATGTTCGAGCAAAAACGGCTGATTTTCGACAAAAGAGATAACACCCCCCCATTACGTCATGCTTCAGAAATGTGGAAAATGGTCCGTTTTCAAATGTTTTATTTCTGAACGTCAGTTCACATTTGTAGGTGGATCATCAGTGTTAGAGCTAAAATTAGCATGTTTAAAGTGATTTTCATGCTTCCAGGGGCCCAAAACACAAGATTTATGGAATGGTTAAAAGTGCATGAAAATGGCCAATTTACTCACTCTGAGTTCTCAAAAAGGGTTTCTTCACCCCGGGAAGTTAATTAAATACCATTTGGAGGCATTTAATGTTCGAGCAAAAACGGCTGATTTTCGCCAAAAGAGATAACACCCCCCCATTACGTCATGCTTCAGAAATGTGGAAAATGGTCCGTTTTCAAATGTTTTATTTTTGAACGTCAGTTCACATTTGTAGGTGGATCATCAGTGTTAGAGCTAAAATTAGCATGTTTAAAGTGATTTTCATGCTTCCAGAGGCTCGGGAAGTTAATTAAATACCATTTGGAGGCATTTAATGTTCGAGCAAAAACGGCTGATTTTCGACAAAAGAGATAACACCCCCCCATTACGTCATGCTTCAGAAATGTGGAAAATGGTCCATTTTCAAATGTTTTATTTTTGAACGTCAGTTCACATTTGTAGGTGGATCATCAGTGTTAGAGCTAAAATTAGCATGTTTAAAGTGATTTTCATGCTTCCAGGGGCTCGGGAAGTTAATTAAATACCATTTGGAGGCATTTAATGTTCGAGCAAAAACGGCTGATTTTCGACAAAAGAGATAACACCCCCCCATTACGTCATGCTTCAGAAATGTGGAAAATGGTCCGTTTTCAAATGTTTTATTTTTGAACGTCAGTTCACATTTGTAGGTGGATCATTAGTGTTAGAGCTAAAATTAGCATGTTTAAAGTGATTTTCATGCTTCCAGGGGCTCGGGAAGTTAATTAAATACCATTTGGAGGCATTTAATGTTCGAGCAAAAACGGCTGATTTTCGACAAAAGAGATAACACCCCCCCATTACGTCATGCTTCAGAAATGTGGAAAATGGTCCGTTTTCAAATGTTTTATTTTTGAACGTCAGTTCACATTTGTAGGTGGATCATCAGTGTTAGAGCTAAAATTAGCATGTTTAAAGTGATTTTCATGCTTCCAGGGGCCCAAAACACAAGATTTATGGAATGGTTAAAAGTGCATGAAAATGGCCAATTTACTCACTCTGAGTTCTCAAAAAGGGTTTCTTCACCCCGGGAAGTTAATTAAATACCATTTGGAGGCATTTAATGTTCGAGCAAAAACGGCTGATTTTCGACAAAAGAGATAACACCCCCCCATTACGTCATGCTTCAGAAATGTGGAAAATGGTCCGTTTTCAAATGTTTTATTTTTGAACGTCAGTTCACATTTGTAGGTGGATCATCAGTGTTAGAGCTAAAATTAGCATGTTTAAAGTGATTTTCATGCTTCCAGGGGCCCAAAACACAAGATTTATGGAATGGTTAAAAGTGCATGAAAATGGCCAATTTACTCACTCTGAGTTCTCAAAAAGGGTTTCTTCACCCCGGGAAGTTAATTAAATACCATTTGGAGGCATTTAATGTTCGAGCAAAAACGGCTGATTTTCGACAAAAGAGATAACACCCCCCCATTACGTCATGCTTCAGAAATGTGGAAAATGGTCCGTTTTCAAATGTTTTATTTTTGAACGTCAGTTCACATTTGTAGGTGGATCATCAGTGTTAGAGCTAAAATTAGCATGTTTAAAGTGATTTTCATGCTTCCAGGGGCTCGGGAAGTTAATTAAATACCATTTGGAGGCATTTAATGTTCGAGCAAAAACGGCTGATTTTCGACAAAAGAGATAACACCCCCCCCATTACGTCATGCTTCAGAAATGTGGAAAATGGTCCGTTTTCAAATGTTTTATTTTTGAACGTCAGTTCACATTTGTAGGTGGATCATCAGTGTTAGAGCTAAAATTAGCATGTTTAAAGTGATTTTCATGCTTCCAGGGGCTCGGGAAGTTAATTAAATACCATTTGGAGGCATTTAATGTTCGAGCAAAAACGGCTGATTTTCGACAAAAGAGATAACACCCCCCCATTACGTCATGCTTCAGAAATGTGGAAAATGGTCCGTTTTCAAATGTTTTATTTTTGAACGTCAGTTCACATTTGTAGGTGGATCATCAGTGTTAGAGCTAAAATTAGCATGTTTAAAGTGATTTTCATGCTTCCAGGGGCCCAAAACACAAGATTTATGGAATGGTTAAAAGTGCATGAAAATGGCCAATTTACTCACTCTGAGTTCTCAAAAAGGGTTTCTTCACCCCGGGAAGTTAATTAAATACCATTTGGAGGCATTTAATGTTCGAGCAAAAACGGCTGATTTTCGACAAAAGAGATAACACCCCCCCATTACGTCATGCTTCAGAAATGTGGAAAATGGTCCGTTTTCAAATGTTTTATTTTTGAACGTCAGTTCACATTTGTAGGTGGATCATCAGTGTTAGAGCTAAAATTAGCATGTTTAAAGTGATTTTCATGCTTCCAGGGGCTCAGGAAGTTAATTAAATACCATTTGGAGGCATTTAATGTTCGAGCAAAAACGGCTGATTTTCGACAAAAGAGATAACACCCCCCCATTACGTCATGCTTCAGAAATGTGGAAAATGGTCCGTTTTCAAATGTTTTATTTTTGAACGTCAGTTCACATTTGTAGGTGGATCATCAGTGTTAGAGCTAAAATTAGCATGTTTAAAGTGATTTTCATGCTTCCAGGGGCTCGGGAAGTTAATTAAATACCATTTGGAGGCATTTAATGTTCGAGCAAAAACGGCTGATTTTCGACAAAAGAGATAACACCCCCCCATTACGTCATGCTTCAGAAATGTGGAAAATGGTCCGTTTTCAAATGTTTTATTTTTGAACGTCAGTTCACATTTGTAGGTGGATCATCAGTGTTAGAGCTAAAATTAGCATGTTTAAAGTGATTTTCATGCTTCCAGGGCTCGGGAAGTTAATTAAATACCATTTGGAGGCATTTAATGTTCGAGCAAAAACGGCTGATTTTCGACAAAAGAGATAACACCCCCCCATTACGTCATGCTTCAGAAATGTGGAAAATGGTCCGTTTTCAAATGTTTTATTTTTGAACGTCAGTTCACATTTGTAGGTGGATCATCAGTGTTAGAGCTAAAATTAGCATGTTTAAAGTGATTTTCATGCTTCCAGGGGCTCGGGAAGTTAATTAAATACCATTTGGAGGCATTTAATGTTCGAGCAAAAACGGCTGATTTTCGACAAAAGAGATAACACCCCCCCATTACGTCATGCTTCAGAAATGTGGAAAATGGTCCGTTTTCAAATGTTTTATTTTTGAACGTCAGTTCACATTTGTAGGTGGATCATCAGTGTTAGAGCTAAAATTAGCATGTTTAAAGTGATTTTCATGCTTCCAGGGGCTCGGGAAGTTAATTAAATACCATTTGGAGGCATTTAATGTTCGAGCAAAAACGGCTGATTTTCGACAAAAGAGATAACACCCCCCCATTACGTCATGCTTCAGAAATGTGGAAAATGGTCCGTTTTCAAATGTTTTATTTTTGAACGTCAGTTCACATTTGTAGGTGGATCATCAGTGTTAGAGCTAAAATTAGCATGTTTAAAGTGATTTTCATGCTTCCAGGGGCTCGGGAAGTTAATTAAATACCATTTGGAGGCATTTAATGTTCGAGCAAAAACGGCTGATTTTCGACAAAAGAGATAACACCCCCCCATTACGTCATGCTTCAGAAATGTGGAAAATGGTCCGTTTTCAAATGTTTTATTTTTGAACGTCAGTTCACATTTGTAGGTGGATCATCAGTGTTAGAGCTAAAATTAGCATGTTTAAAGTGATTTTCATGCTTCCAGGGGCTCGGGAAGTTAATTAAATACCATTTGGAGGCATTTAATGTTCGAGCAAAAACGGCTGATTTTTGACAAAAGAGATAACACCCCCCCATTACGTCATGCTTCAGAAATGTGGAAAATGGTCCGTTTTTCAAATGTTTTATTTTTGAACGTCAGTTCACATTTGTAGGTGGATCATCAGTGTTAGAGCTAAAATTAGCATGTTTAAAGTGATTTTCATGCTTCCAGGGGCTCGGGAAGTTAATTAAATACCATTTGGAGGCATTTAATGTTCGAGCAAAAACGGCTGATTTTCGACAAAAGAGATAACACCCCCCCATTACGTCATGCTTCAGAAATGTGGAAAATGGTCCGTTTTCAAATGTTTTATTTTTGAACGTCAGTTCACATTTGTAGGTGGATCATCAGTGTTAGAGCTAAAATTAGCATGTTTAAAGTGATTTTCATGCTTCCAGGGGCTCGGGAAGTTAATTAAATACCATTTGGAGGCATTTAATGTTCGAGCAAAAACGGCTGATTTTCGACAAAAGAGATAACACCCCCCCATTACGTCATGCTTCAGAAATGTGGAAAATGGTCCGTTTTCAAATGTTTTATTTTTGAACGTCAGTTCACATTTGTAGGTGGATCATCAGTGTTAGAGCTAAAATTAGCATGTTTAAAGTGATTTTCATGCTTCCAGGGGCCCAAAACACAAGATTTATGGAATGGTTAAAAGTGCATGAAAATGGCCAATTTACTCACTCTGAGTTCTCAAAAAGGGTTTCTTCACCCCGGGAAGTTAATTAAATACCATTTGGAGGCATTTAATGTTCGAGCAAAAACGGCTGATTTTCGACAAAAGAGATAACACCCCCCCATTACGTCATGCTTCAGAAATGTGGAAAATGGTCCGTTTTCAAATGTTTTATTTTTGAACGTCAGTTCACATTTGTAGGTGGATCATCAGTGTTAGAGCTAAAATTAGCATGTTTAAAGTGATTTTCATGCTTCCAGGGGCTCAGGGAAGTTAATTAAATACCATTTGGAGGCATTTAATGTTCGAGCAAAAACGGCTGATTTTCGACAAAAGAGATAACACCCCCCCATTACGTCATGCTTCAGAAATGTGGAAAATGGTCCGTTTTCAAATGTTTTATTTTTGAACGTCAGTTCACATTTGTAGGTGGATCATCAGTGTTAGAGCTAAAATTAGCATGTTTAAAGTGATTTTCATGCTTCCAGGGGCCCAAAACACAAGATTTATGGAATGGTTAAAAGTGCATGAAAATGGCCAATTTACTCACTCTGAGTTCTCAAAAAGGGTTTCTTCACCCCGGGAAGTTAATTAAATACCATTTGGAGGCATTTAATGTTCGAGCAAAAACGGCTGATTTTCGACAAAAGAGATAACACCCCCCCATTACGTCATGCTTCAGAAATGTGAAAATGGTCCGTTTTCAAATGTTTTATTTTTGAACGTCAGTTCACATTTGTAGGTGGATCATCAGTGTTAGAGCTAAAATTAGCATGTTTAAAGTGATTTTCATGCTTCCAGGGGCTCGGGAAGTTAATTAAATACCATTTGGAGGCATTTAATGTTCGAGCAAAAACGGCTGATTTTCGACAAAAGAGATAACACCCCCCCATTACGTCATGCTTCAGAAATGTGGAAAATGGTCCGTTTTCAAATGTTTTATTTTTGAACGTCAGTTCACATTTTTAGGTGGATCATCAGTGTTAGAGCTAAAATTAGCATGTTTAAAGTGATTTTCATGCTTCCAGGGGCCCAAAACACAAGATTTATGGAATGGTTAAAAGTGCATGAAAATGGCCAATTTACTCACTCTGAGTTCTCAAAAAGGGTTTCTTCACCCCGGGAAGTTAATTAAATACCATTTGGAGGCATTTAATGTTCGAGCAAAAACGGCTGATTTTCGACAAAAGAGATAACACCCCCCCATTACGTCATGCTTCAGAAATGTGGAAAATGGTCCGTTTTCAAATGTTTTATTTTTGAACGTCAGTTCACATTTGTAGGTGGATCATCAGTGTTAGAGCTAAAATTAGCATGTTTAAAGTGATTTTCATGCTTCCAGGGGCTCGGGAAGTTAATTAAATACCATTTGGAGGCATTTAATGTTCGAGCAAAAACGGCTGATTTTCGACAAAAGAGATAACACCCCCCCATTACGTCATGCTTCAGAAATGTGGAAAATGGTCCGTTTTCAAATGTTTTATTTTTGAACGTCAGTTCACATTTGTAGGTGGATCATCAGTGTTAGAGCTAAAATTAGCATGTTTAAAGTGA
>NW_028245256.1:0-52920 GCF_964263255.1 Lissotriton vulgaris | reverse complement strand
TTTCAATTTCAGTGTCAATCTTCTTCTTTAATGTTCTCAAATAGGCATTTCTTCAGATCTTTAGCCAACACGTGTTTCGTCTAAAGCAGTCTATGCTGTTAGACTTCATCAGGGCTAGAACATACAATGAGATATAATTACAACTAAAGTATATTTCAAATCGCATACTTGAAACCAAGTAATTATCATTACAAGTTGCATTAACAATCATATCATGTTGATTGTATACACGATGACAAGAGTCCATTCAGAGTCTATAAAAACACTATTTACTGTGTAAATACCACCAAAAACGTGCCTCCAATAGTAAAAACGAGAGTAACCACAAAGTGAAACAAAAAGTGAAAAAAAAATTGTGAAAAAGGAAGAGGAGGAGAAGATAAAAGTGATGCCAAAGGAAGTCCCACAGTAAATAGTGTTTTTATAGACTCTGAATGGACTCTTGTCTAGCCCTGACGAAGTCTAACAGCATAGACTGCTTTAGACGAAACACGTGTTGGCTAAAGATCTGAAGAAATGCCTATTTGAGAACATTAAAGAAGAAGATTGACACTGAAATTGAAAAACTTTTTTTTCCTTTACTCTATTGCTTTTCTATACACGGATTGCAACTGCTCGGGATATATTGTTTATGAATCTTTTATATGTAGTTTACTACATTGTTTATGATGCTAGATAGACAATTGTCCCTTGTAGCAGCTTTGAGAATTTTTTCACACACTTCAGACATTTGTGCGCAAGCCTAAGAACCTTCTATCTTGTCCTTTATAGAATAATTAGGAGTTTTGTATGGAAAGAACAGTACCCACATATCCACTTAGACAAGGACCAGGGCAGGCAAGCTGTACCTAGTTTTTATCAATAGTATCATGCAGCTTTTGCTGACTATCATGCACATTTATTGCTTATCCATTCACACCTGATACATTTTTTTTACGATCGATGGTGCAGGAGCTAGGGTTAAAGTTCACCTTTTTTTCTGAAATCATAGAAATGCCCCAAGAAAACTAGGTATAAAGTTTTAAAAGCAGTTATTTTGTGTAAAAATGAATTGGAGCTAAAATATAAGATTTTTGATGGTAATCCTATTTTTTCCTGTACGAGAATGTGATAGTCTGGGTCTGCCAATCCCTCAAGTTACGACTGCATTCTGGAATAGACAGGCGTTTGTTACTGTATCTGATTTCAGTATTAATGATAGATGGAATACCTGGCTGCAGTGTGGTCAGTTAGTATCTGAGAAGGCATCCTTATGGTTCAGTTTTGCTAAAATTTCCAGCTGGCTGCAGAATGTTAATCCTGATTTCGATCCATTTACTGTGAATTTTCAGAATTTATTTTACAAGTATAATATGTGTTGCATCTGCTACTTAAACAGTGCTATCTCCCAATCCGTCTCCAGAAAGTACTATCATTTACTGGATGTGTTATTTTTCAAGATCACTGGGCGGACATTTCTGCTTCTGGGCATAAACTGCTTAGAGCGGTGAGTTTTGAATTTTGAATTTTATTGCCAGATGTTTTGGAGCCAGGTTTATTAGAAGCACTTTATTGGGTATTAATGGATAATGAAACTTTCATGCGATCTGAACAGAAGTTTATATTAATGGCAGCTTTTAATGCTAGATCACTTATTCTACAGTCAGTGCTGGAAATCTTCCAAATGTCCATCTTTTGGCCAATGGCAAACCTAAATTAGTAGGATCCGGCATCTAGAATATATGTACGCCAAGAGGAACAACCAAATTGACAAATTTGTGCAGTTTTGGGGGTATTTCCCGCAGTGTACGACAGGGGACAATGATATATAACATAAGTAGGAAATGTGTTTTTGTTGGTATTGAGATTTCTTCTCTTGCAGTTGCTTTGAATTGTTTAAGTCTTTATATTGCTCATTGCACTTTATACATTTTTACAAATTGCAGATGTTCCATCACTATATGCACTTTAGTGACAACAGTTTGATTATGTGGTTAAACTTCCCCTGCTTATTTGAGCAGGGTGGAATTGCGCCCTTATCATAAATATGGCCTAATTGCACTTGTTCACTTTGCACTTCGGGTATTAGAGTCTATTAGGAGTTAAGGGCATTATTACAATCTTGGCGGACAGGGTTACTCTGTCACAAATAATCCTATTACAGGTAACATGGCTGGAAGAGCCTTTTCACTTACAAGGCTTCAAAACATACCATCTCCCAGGGACTAGAAACTAAAAATGTGGGCATCTGAAAGGCGGGCTCATAACCTACGCTTCAATCAAATCCATAAACTCGGAGAAGGAGCTAACAAGCATAAATACCGCAACAAATGGAATAAAAACAATACAGTTTGAAATATTAAGCCGCAGAAACAAAGAAGTCTTAACAATTGTCAATTCCTATATTCATCCCCACAATAAAAGAACCAGTGCAAATACTTTGGTAACTGAATTGACAAATCTGATCACTGCGGAACCATCTTCAAATTATATCGTCTCGCGGGACTTTAACATGTTCCTCACAGGAGGGATTGAGCTGGGCAGTCCTGCAGCAGAACGCCACGCAGCATGGGGTATCCAAACCAGGACGATTGCAGTTGGGGCAAGCCATCCAAAATCTCGAGGGGCCTTCTAACCGAGCTGATGAATCTGTCTTTGGTTGCATTCGCAGGAGACTGCCCACAGGCAGCCACCTTCCACACTGCCCAATGTAACACCGCAATCGACTACACTTTCACGTCTCTATCGATTTTCAGCCTAATAAAAGGGTTTTGGATCGGAAATCAGGATTACAGCAACCACCAGCCCCAAGAGTTTATACTCGATGTTCACGGAACAGCAAATACTTACCCAATGGAGGATACAAATTTAACGATAACAGCAAACCTCCGGTGAATCGAATGCAACACCCGCGATCCAGAACAACTCCAGGCCCTCGCGAAAAAAAAGATGGGAGGAAAGCAAGCAGTTACGCACCAGCCATTTAATGGCATGGGAGAAGTTCATGGAAAGCTTCAACCCAACGAAGGCAAAAAACAAGTCAACAGAAGGATTAGTAAGACCAAAAAATGCCGGGGCCGCTTCATGCAAGCAGACACGAAGTGAAAGAATCCACCCCTCACGACATCAGGACGCCGAACTAAGGGAGTTAAAAACCACCATCAACAGGGCATTGCACAGTCTTCGTATACACAGCCCATTTGATAACATCCAGTCCGAATTAAGGAGGCTTACGGCACGCAGGAATAAAACAATCTGGCTCGCCAAAAAAGAAAGGGATGAATCCATTTGGGCTAAACTGACATACGACGCAAAAAACAACAACAGTCCCAGGTTTTGGCAGACCATCCGAATCCTAGAGAATTCATCCGCTCTAGGAATCAACTCACATATAACTGAGGACATCTGGGCAAAGTTCCTACTGAATCACTTCAACACAGAAGCTGGCGAATCCGCGGAAGTCTCACTGGAGCTCCAAAGTGACCAACAACAATCCAGATTTGAAGGACCGGTCCTTCCCATCGTCTTTACAACTAAGCAGCTTGGGGGCAGAATCAAGAAAGGTCGCAAAGACGGAGCTCCAGGCCCCAACGGTCTTCCGCCAATCATATTTAGTATTACATTTCTTTTATTGAGCATGTCAATACAAAAAAAAGGGGCACAAAACCAATGCAAGCGATCGCTAGGCAGTCAGCCGACTGCTAGGGTTGAAATATAACAGATGGGCCTTCAAAACGACGATGCACTTACTAGATCATGGTTATACACAGCAAGTCGCCTACAACCCAACCAGGGCCGGCCACGTTTCAAACAGTGCATTGCTAAATCACGTTCATTGTAGTCCCATCTGTAGAATCGCATCGTCTGTCGCCGGTGCGGGTCATGGCCCGTCAAAGTTGCCATGATGCTCTGTCATTTGACACACTCCTTAAACAACAAAACCCCACCCCCAATCCCCTTAACGAACCTGCCCCTCCCAACGCCCAACTCCCCTCTCCCCCCTGTAGCCCCACCTCCCTCCGTCCCGACCCTCCCGTCCTCCCCAATCCCTCCCCTTGTGGTCCATGGTCTCATTCAACCTTGTGTCACAACTGCGCCCACCAGCCTAACAGGCCGGTCTGGTGCCCTTCTCCTCCTGGTCGGTCTCTGTTAGCCTCAACAATATAAGATACCTCGGGCAGGTCACTTCCACAAATTCCGAGGACAGAAGGGCAAGAAATGGCCGCCACAGCTCAGCATACTTGTCCCCCTCTCCTGTTTTGTAAAGGGTAAGCCTTTCCATACCCAGGACCATCCACAGGCGGTGGAGCCATCCCTGATATGTGGGAATTTGCGCAGTGCGCCAGTGGGCCAGGATGTTTTGTAGTGCCGAGCCCAGTGCGATGGCCATTAAGCGACCCCTCCGTGATCGTAGTGGATAGGTCAGTGCGTTGGGGAGCCCCAAAATGACGTATGAAGGGAAACGTGGGATTTCGGTGTCAAAATGGGCATCCACTGCATCTAAAACCTGGCGCCAATAGTCCTGCAAAAGACTGCATTCCCAGAGGATGTGCGTGAGAGTGCCCAGTTGACCACATCCCCGCCAACATAGGGGATCCATGTCACTATCCATCTCATAGGTCGCCACCTTTGTAAGAGTGTCCGTGAGCCCCATATGGTAAGCTGAGTGTCGCGCTCTATAGTATATCCCCTCCCATTCCTTGTGTGTGAAGGGCCTTCCCATCTCCCTCTCCCAGCGAACCCTGCTCGCGCTGTAGGTGTACCTGTGTTTGTGCATGAGCATTTTGTAGAGATCCGAGATTAGCTGCTTGTCAGTCGTGCGCGTGATCAGCCAACGTTCGAAATCCGTCAGTCGCCTGTCCGCAACAGATCTCACTGTGGTGCTAAGGGCCCAGTGTCTGACTTGGAAGTACCGTAGTCTCTCGATTTCTGGGAGGCCGAACTCCTGGCGGAACTGTGGGAAAGGGACCACTCCTTCCGGGCCGTACACATGACAAAGGGAGCGACATCCAGCTGGCTTCCAACGTTCGAAGGCCTTCCCATCCATCCCCGGTCGAAAGTCGGGGTTTTCAAGGATGGGGGTGAGCGGCGACGGCATGGTGGTAAGACCAAGCGGAACCCCCACCCGGTCCCAGATCTTCAGCGGGACTCGCGTAATAAGGGACGCACAAAAGTTGCGAGGTCGGTGCGCCTTATGCATGAAAGGGATCTCTTGCAAAGTTCTCCCAGCGACTGCTTGGTCCTGGAACAGCCAATGCTTCCCTGACTCCCACCGGACCCATTGTGCCATAAAGCGTAGTTGTGCCGCTTGAAAGTACGTAGCTAGGTTCGGGATCCCGATTCCTCCGTGCTCCGGGGCGAGCATCGCTATCTGTGATTTCAGGCGAGGCTTCCAGTCAATCCCTATTAGGAATTGTGAGAGCTCCGACTGCATCAACTTAATCCAGCCTCTAGGCGGAGTAAGGGGTATGGTGCGAAAGATGTAGAGTATCTGAGGGAGGATCGTCATCTTGATCGCAGCCAGCCTGCCAAGCCACGATAGCGGGTAGTATTTCCACTGTCCCAGCTCCCGTCTGGCCTTCTGTCTAAAGTGGGAGTAGTTTACTTCCACTGTGGTCTGCAGCGAGGGGGCCAATTGTATACCCAGATACGGAACAGCGTCCGTCGCCCACTGCAGAGGAAATCTTTCTTGTAACTCGATACGTGTGCTCGGTTGTAGAGACAAATCCAGGGCCACTGACTTCGACATGTTAACTTTAAAGCCCTATACCCTGCCAAACCTGGTAAGGTCTTCCATACAGGCAGGCAGAGAGCTCCGGGGTTTGGCAAGGGACAACAAGACATCATCTGCGTACAGGCTTATGGTGTGGATATCCCCCCCAAATTTAATCCCCTGCACTTCCGGGTCCGTTCGGATTAACTGTGCCAGCGGCTCCATATAAAGGGCAAATAGTAGAGGAGATAACGGGCATCCTTGCCTGGTGACTCTTTCGATCTTGAACCGCGGAGAGGAGTAACCATTAACCCGGACCGTAGCAGAAGGGAGCTTATAGCAGTTCATCACTCTGGTCCGGAACTTGGGTCCCATGCCCGCCTTCATCAACACCCTCTCCAGATAGGGCCAGTGCACCCTATCGAAAGCCTTCTCGGCGTCGATGGCCAGCATCATATATTCGCCTTGTGTGCGTGAGGCTTTCTCAATAAGGTGGAGGGCCCTCTTAGTGTTTTCGGAGGTCTGTCTCTCTGGAATGAAGCCTGACTGATCTGGATCAACTAGTCCACCCATGCATGGGCCCAGTCTGGCGGCAAGGAACCCTGTATAGAGTTTAAGATCAACGTTTAAGAGGGAGAGGGGCCTATGCGCCCCACAGTCTGTGGGTATAACCGCAATGGAGGCTGCGAGTAGGTCCCCGGTGATCGCACCCTCCTCTGCGAACGAGGTAAAGAGTCTGGCAAGCAGCGGAGCCAATTAGACACAGAAGGTTTTATAGAAGCACGCTGGAAATCCGTCCGGGCCAGGAGCTTTTCCGGGTTTGAGTCGGGAAATCGCCTAGATGACCTCCTCTGGGTGGATGTCTTTCTCCAGGCCATCAATCTGCTCTTGAGTTAGAGTTGATAACGGGATCTCTGCCAGGAAGGCAGTTTCAGCCTCCGGGTCGGGTGGGTCAGCGTCATATAGAGCGGCATAGAAGTCGCTGAAGGCCCCCGCTATTGCCCGGTCTCCAGTAACACGCGTACCATCCTTCCCCTTCAGCTCCTTAACCTCCCGTTTCTGAATGATGGAGCGCAACTTGTGCGCCAGCAAACGCCCGCACCTGTCCCCCCCGGTGTAGTACGCGTGTTTCAGTCTTAAAGCTGCATACTCCGCCCTGTCTATATCCAACGCCGCCAGCTGCTGACGGGCAGTCTTTAGTTGGCGCCATATTCTCGGGGCGCCCGTCCTCCTGTGAATTTGCTCTAGTTCCCTGGTCTTCTGGGTGAGCTCATCCCTCTTGACTTGACGTTCTACGTTCTCCGCTGCCGAGATCGAGATAAATTCACCCCGTAAGACTACTTTGAGCGCCGCCCACTGAGTAGCAAGTGCGGTGTCCCCATTACTGTTGTGGGACAAGTAGTCCTTTATTGCTCCCCGTATTCTGGAGATTGCCTCCTTCTTGTGGAGCAACGATTCCCGGAGCCGCCACACCCTACCAGCGCGCGGCGCCGCTGGCCCAGCGAGGGTGATCGTGACCGGGCGTGATCTGAAAGAGACGCTGTACCAATCTCGGCGCTGGTGATCAGGGACTGCGCCGCAGTAGAGACAAGCAGGTAGTCAAGTCGCGCATATGTTTTGTGTGCGGCTGAAAAGTGTGTGTAGTCTTTCTCACCTGGGTGAAGCTCCCGCCATGTGTCTACTAACCCCAGGTCCTTCAATCGGGCCAGGCCTGCTGCCAACAAAGCTCCCACTTGACTAGTGCGTTGACAGGACCGATCAAGCGAGTTGTCAAGGACTAGGTTCAAATCCCCTCCCAACAGAAAGTGGCCGTCTATCGTGTCAGTAGCGTCTGTGAGCGCAGTGTGCAGAAACTTTTCTTGGCCTTCATTCGGCCCATAGATCGAGCCTATCGTATAGAACAGGTCCCCTAATTCGAAACTGTAAACCAGCAATCTGCCCTTGATTTCAGCCAGTTTACCCAGGACTTTGCCCTTAAACTTGCGCGCTACTAGAATTGCTACTCCCGCCTTTTTATCCGGGCCTGAAGTAAAAAACTGAAGAGGAAACTTGTTAGATTGGAGGCGATGGCAGTCCTTAGCCAAAAGGTGTGTCTCCTGTAAGAGGCAGATATCCGCCCGGGATTGCTCTAAGAGCAGGAGGACTGCTTTGCGTTTTACTGGATTGTTCAGCCCTCTCACATTCAAAGTGAGAACAACCACATCATTCAGAATCATCTATGGGGGTAAGACTGGCAGGTAGCTATGAAATCGTACCCAGACTGACCCACCCAGGGGATCCCAAAGCCTCTTCCTCCAACCATCGGCCTATCCATTGGAGAGCAGACACACCACTCCGCCCCCTGACCATGGACCACAATCCCACCCCACCTCCCCTCAACCACCCCGCTCCATGCCCCACCGCCCCACCCGGAGACCCCCCCTCCCAACTGGACAACAACGCAATACAGTCTCTCTCCTCTCCCCCCTTGACCAAATAGTCCAGAAACCCCCCATGTCCCCAACTTGAAGAATACAAAGAATAGTCCTGTCCATCAACCACTTTCGTGGATATATGGTTAGGGTCACCATCGGGGGAATGTGTCGGAGTCCATTACCTCCGCCCCTGCCGCCGGTTTGATTGGTCCCGACCCCCCCGTACTCATCAAAGCCTTAGCGCCGCCATGTCGGTGATCATTCACTGTCTGATTTCGCCAGCCCCAGCACCACAGTTTCCACCACCGCCTGCTGACCCTCCTCAATTTCCATCGCCGCCGGACGCTTTGGCTTGCGCCTTCGCCGCTGCTGTTTCCACTGTCCTGTGGCGTCTGTGCCAGACGCTCACCCTCCGGCCGGTTCCTCGTCCTGCGTCGGCTCCTCGAGACCTAGTAACCTGCAAGCATCCCTGAAAGACCGCAGCTGGTGGACCTTTATGTCCAACTTGAACACTAGGCGAAAGGGGTGGCCCCAGCTATATGGGATGCTGCGTCGTCGCAGTTCCGCCGTAACCGGTTTGAAGGACCGTCGTTTCTCCAGGGTGATGGCAGCGAGGTCTTGATATAAAGTCAGCGAGTGGGTTCCAAAGGAGATCGTTCCCATCTGTCGCGCTTTGTTAAGGATCTCTTCCTTCGTACGGAAGTCCTGTACACAGACCAGGATATCGGCCGGCTGGGCCGAGTTAGCTCTAGGAGGACCCGCCCGATGGACCCTGTCGAGCCGAAGCACGGAGTCCGCTGGCCGGCCTAAGATATGGTTAAAGAGGCCCTGGGTAAAGTGGAAGAGGTCGTCCGTATCGGGAGACTGTTTCACATCCTGATGTTGTGCCGCCGGGAGCGGTTCTCCAAATCCTCGGCATGGGACTGGAGGTCCACCTGTTGGTCGTGTATGCGAACGATTTCTTGTCGCAGCGCCTCTATTTCCACGTCACGCCCATCACCTTTGGTCTCCAGGTCCGCCACCCTCTCTCCTATGGCGTCGGTGTCACGGCGGACTTCACATATTTCCTCCTGTAGCTCTCTTTTCAAAGCATGGATGTCTTCACGCAGGCCACTAAAGAGGGATTCTAAAAAGGTCTTGGTAATGGGATCCTCAGTGTCTGCCTTTCCCAAGGGCGGGGAGTCCGCGGCCTTCCTGTCGGTGCCAGCCCGTTGGCTTGACGTGGTGGCGTCTTTACGTTTCCCCATCGTGCTGGGGGCCGGACCCACTGACTGTTTGCCGGGACTTGCGTAGGCAGTCGCCGCCCAAGGCACCACGCCGTCAGGAGCCTTCGCCGGGGCTCAAGGCCACGCCCTGGGTCTCTGCTCCGCTGGGCCTAGCCCGGCCTCGCTCACAGCGATTATCCTCCGCAGCTCCGGGGGTCCCCGGCGTCCCCTCGCTCGGTCCGCCGAGCTCAAACCCCTCCTGGCAGCCAACTCTCCCAGATGGGGCCCTCTGACGGGGGGATGATGCAGTATAAGGGTGCTATGAAGACGGCCGGCGGCGGGAGCTCCGGGATGCACGTCCGCTCACACCGCCATCTTGGCCATGCCCGCCAATCATATTTAAACAGGATTCGAACTACTGGGTAGAAGCACTCTTTCCCCTTTACAATAACATCCTGGAAAGTGAGAGAATCCCTGACTCCTGGAAAGGATCAATTATTTCACCGATCCACAAAAAGGGCGCCATGACAGACCCAAAAAATATAGGCTCATTGCTTTAATCGACATTGAAGCCAAATTGTATGCAGGGCTCTTACTAAATGAACTTACAGTTTGGGCTCAGGAAAAAACCCTAATTCCCATCAATCAAACTGGCTTTCAGGAAGGTCTGGGGACTTCAACAAATATTCTCGCCCTTTCTGTCTGACGCCTCCTAAAAAATCAACAAACTGCTATTCGTCTGTTTTATCGACTATAAGGCAGCTTTTGACAGCGTCGATAGGGGGATACTCTGGGCCAAACTAGCAAGGTGGAGAATTCCCACCAACCTTCTAAACCAGCTAATCCTGCTTCACTCCGAAACTTGGGTCCAGATTAAATTCGGAGCGGGAGATACCCTGTCTAGGAAAATACCAACTACCAAAGGGTTGAAGCAGGGTTGTGTCTTGGCCCCAACCCTGTTCAACCTTTTTGTCTCAGACCTCTCCACCGAGCTGGACAAGTGCAACCATCACGCCCGAACCTGGGGGGCTTAACTCTATGGAACCTCTTGTATGCAGATCACCTGCTACTAATCAGCTGTACCCCAATCGGCCTCCAGCATCTGATAAACACCACAAGTATCTCCGCTGATAAAAATGGGCTGACCATAAACCTGGAAAAATCTAAAGTAATGGTATTAAACCAAGGACTCAACAAACCCTACCCGCGATGGTCAATGAACAATCGGCTGCTAGTGCCAACAGAGGAGTACAAGTATTTGGGAATCATATTTGAGAGAAATGGCTCATTTTCCAAACAGAAAGCATCCATCAAAGGCAGAGGGACCGTACTGGCAGTTGCTTTAAAAAAACATCAAGCAAAAAATAACCGGCCCTAGCCTTCTCCCTTTGCTAGAAGTGCTTCGAGCGCGGCTGCTACCCTCTATCACTTACGGAAGTGAAGCAATGAGAGGAAGAGACGAGGCTACCTTGGACACAGTGGTCGCCAAGGCCCTAAGAATAATATTCAATCTTCCGCAATTCACCTCACCAGCTCAAATAAGCTTAGAGTTCGAACAGCAAAAGCAGCAAATCTCACGGAGAGGGGCCTACGCCAAATGCTGGTTTAAAATAAAGGGGGCCGAGCCAGGCACATTGAATTCACACCTGTGGTTGGAAATCTCAAGGAGAAATGATAGCCCAGCAATGAGTTACCTTCATTCAGCAATCAATCTGCTAGCTTTACAGGACCTATGGGACTCCTGCTCATCCCAGAAAAGCTTCAAGGTCCTGGTAAACAAATCAGTAAAGATTGTATCTCTCGCAGAAGATAAAGCTGCCCTCAGCAGGAGGGCTCACGGCTGGTTCGTAATCCAGAGCTACAAGTCATCAAAGCCCCAATACTTAAGAACAGGTTTTTCAAGATTTACAAAAGAACGCTTCCTTCATCTGAGGCTTGGAATCTTACCAGCAAAGTCCCACCTTCCTCCATGGAAACGAACAAACTCCTCTAACTGCTGCAGACTGTGTGGAGATCAAAATGTAGACGCAATAAATCTATTATGCATCTGCAATGGCTTGGGAGTGGAAAGGAGACAGTTTCTAAAACAGCTCCTGATTGCAAGTCAGGCTCGATCATGCAGGGAGGCGGTAAAGGCCTGTTTTGAGGGCAGTAATATCCGCCTGTCTTGCAGCCTTGTTCGGTTTATGAGGGAAGCAAATGCAAAGTTAAGTCTGGAAGGTCCACAAGTTACCGGTCTTTATGCTATGCCAGCTGGTTTATGAGACAAGCATAACAGCCCCGACCATTAGGGCTTTGATTAGATCCACGAATACTTCCTTGGTCGCTAAGCTGTCAGCAGTCAGCATGGGCCAACTTCGAGTTCATCGACCTTTATATTCTCCATAAACATTTCTTCACGGGGTGCAACCATCCATGAGAGCAAGCTTTATGATGAACTATCTTACCTACCAGTTTATATACCCCCACAATTTTATAAAATTACAACACATTTGTAATGTTTTAGCATTATTTAATGGTGAAGCTACATTGTTTGGATTTATGGTTTACTTGTTTGCGAAGGTTTTAATTAATCATGCAATAAAGTCATTATTATTATCATTATTATTATTCTACAGTGCTGGAAATCTTCCAAATGTCCATCTTTTGGCCAATGGCAAACCTAAATTAGTAGGATCAGGCATCTAGAATATATGTACGCCAAGAGGAACAACCAAATTGACAAATTTGTGCAGTTTTGGGGGTATTTCCAGCAGTGTACGGCAGGGGACAATGATATATAACATAAGTAGGAAATGTGTTTTTTTGGTATTGAGATTTCTTCTCTTGCAATTTCTTTGAATTGTTTCACTCTTTATATTGCTCATTGCACTTTATACATTTTTACAAATTGTAGATGTTCAATCACTATATGCACTTTAGTGACCACAGTTTGATTATGTGGGTAAACTTCCCCTGCTTATTTGAGCAGGGTGGAATTGCGCCCTTATCATAAATATGGCCTAATTGCACTTGTTAACTTTGCACTTCGGGTATCAGAGTCTATTAGGAGTTATGGGCATTATTACAATCTTGGCGGACAGGTTTACTCTGTCACAAATGTGATGGATATCCCATCTGTGAAATTACAATTCCTTTATGGCCTATGAAACTTGCACTTTGGCGGGCTGGATATCGTTCATGTTTGTGACGTAGCTTCCCATCCGCCAAGAAAGTAATCAGGCCCTAAATGTTTTAATATTAAACTTTATTTTGTAATGTTTCTTCTTTTTGCATTCCTCTTGAATTATGTGATGCCCCTTTGCACTCTGCACTGTAAAAATGTTTTTGGATAATGCTCTAGGTCTGCTGTGGGGCTAGATTGTCTAAGGGGGAAAAAAGAGAGTATAGTATGTCTTTTTGTCTGTCGATACCTAGCTAACCTGCTATTTGTGGTAACAGATATTGTTTGTTTTGTCCCACTCCTTGTGATAGGCTTGCAATTGTACTGCTATTTTACCACATAATAAAAATATTTTTTTTAACAACACATTGATTATAGTGTTTCTACATCCCTGCCAATGCTCCACACCTACAGCCAATAATCCGCCCCATAATATAGCCTTAAAGCCCGCCGTAGTGGGCTATACCGGCTACTAAAGGCCCTCTACAGCGTCGGCTCGGGCCTTTAACAAGGGAGGGACTTTAATAGCCGGTATAGCCCAGCTACGAAGGGCTATAAAGCTACTAGAACATTCTGCCACTAGAGGGCAGAATGTTCTAACAAATAAAACAAAGACTTCAGGGAGCGCGAGGGAATTGAAATCCCGTCAGGCTCTCTGTGAACAAAGAAGCATTGGAATGTTGGAGCTCCGGGCTTATACCAGCCATTTTAAGCCCAGAGCACTCCATTGTTTTCAATGGAGCTACCAACATTACAATGTTCTAATGCAACTTATCCTGGAATTCCAAGTGGATGAACTTTCTTATTATAAAGTTACGTACACATTTGTTGAAGGCACCAAATTTAATAAAAACACAAAAATGCTCTCTCAATGAAAACTGATCTAACTGCACATGCAGATGTGCTACTGTTGCTTCTGTAATATATGTAAATAGATAAGTATGAATGCATGCATTTTTTACCAGATGTATTGTAATGCTTTGTTGATGGATGGCGCAGCATGCTTTACTTATGTGTAAGTAAACAGCAATTGTAAAAAAACCTGGATGAGAAGTGTAATGTAATGTAATGTAATGTAAAAATTACTTGTAAAGCGCGGCATACACCGGACGGTTTCTTGGCGCTGTTCACTTTATTCGGTGAGAGGCAGGAGACAGGGGGAGAAGAGTGTTATGTGTAAATGCTGCGGAAGAGGTGGGTTTTTAGGAGAGACCTGAAGTGAAGGTGAGAGGAGGAGAGTCTTAGTTCCAGCGGCAGAGAGTTCCAGAATGAGGGTGCCAAGAAGGAGAATCTAAGACCTCCATGTTTTTTGCGCCTAAAACGGGGTGTCTGAAGGAGCGCAAGATGAGAGGAGCGGAGGTGCCTGGAGGGAGTATAAGGGTGCAGAAGAGAGGAAATAAAGGAAGGACCGGTGCCGGCCAAAGATTTATGAGTCAGGCAGCCCAATTTGAACTTGCAGCGCTCCGAGATAGGAAGCCAGTGTAGGGCCCTAAGAAGAGGACGAACATGGTGATGTTTTGGTTGATGGTAGATGAGGCGGGCTGCCTGATTCTGTATCAGCTGCAATCTGTTAATTTGGTATTGTGGGATGCCAACGTATAGGGCATTGGCGTAGTCGATCCGAGAGATGACTAAAGCCAGCAGTACCAGAGTGAGGGCTTCAGTGGTCAAAAAGTGAGCTATTTTTCGAATCTTCCGAAGCTGAAAGAAGCAAGAGGACACGGTAGCACTGACCTGGTGCTTCATTGAGAGGTCATGGGAGATGTAAACCCCCAGGCTTTTCACTTTGTCAGCAGGGTGTGGGGGGGGGCCGAGGGAAAGGGGCCAGAAGGTGGAGTTCCAGGGATTGGATGGGCCTCCGATAAGAACGAGCTCCGTCTTGTCGGGGTTGAGTTTGAGATGGTGAGTGCTCATCCAATTGCTGATATGGCAGAGGGTGGACTGGAAATCTTGAGCCGCTCCGTCCGAGGAGTCGAGGTTAAAGACGAGCTGAATGTCATCTGCATAGTTAAATGCAGTGACATTCCTACCGCGGAGGGAGCGGATCAGGGGGGTGAGGTAAAGGTTGAAGAGGAGGGGTGACAGGGATGAACCCTGCGGGACACCGCAGTTGACCCTGGTCCTATTTGCCGTAAACTGGGAGAGACGGACCGATTGATGGCGGTCCGCCAGGAAGGATCGAACCCAGTCAAGCTTTCGTCCAGCCACTCCTGCCACACATACACACAGGTGGGGGCACTGGATACCTTATTGCTGTGTGTTGCTGATCCCTGATTACGAACAGAGACTAGATTCTGCTCCTTATCTTCGGGTTGCTTGAAGGCATCTTGCTACATATAAGTAGAGGAAGACAAAAGAAAGCAAAATCTGAAGATGCCTTGGCTGAAATAATTTCTATAGTGCTCAGTAAACAATGTAAAAACAAACATTGGCAATGCAAATAGGTCTGGCTTATAAATAAAAGTGCCTTTTGTGTAAGTGGGTTTAGGCACTTAATACATGATCACTGTTTTGCCTTTATAAGATGGCCCACATGCTAATTCTAAGCATGTTAGCCATGCTTGAACTTTAAAACAATGATAGATTATTTACAATGCCCGCTGCTATATTTAGTTTTGTTATTGCAAGGATATGCTCATTGTATTTATATGGAAGCATTTTTATATGTACCAAGAACAACGTCATTGCATGATGGCCTGCTGGTTTAGAAGAAGTGGCTACGTGGCGGCAAGCAAGTGATCTGTTAGCACTGCCAGGAAAGCAGTAGTGTCATCTTAAGAAACATTAATATGAAAACATGAAAAGAAAAGAAATGAAAAGGAACCTATAAAAGGTAAAAATGAAAAATAAAGGACTGGCCAACCATCCCTGACACTGAAGCGTACTCAGTTTCAGTTAGATGTACACATTTGATCAGAGAATGCATTCATTCACAGGGCAAGAGACCCAATAAAAGATGCAGACTGAACCGTTACCCCACAGAGATTGCTATCAAATAGAGTGTAATTGAGACTCATACAGACTAATGGCACAACAGAGCTGGCCTAAAGGCCCTCCATGTGTGTGTATATATATATATATATATGTATATATATATATATATATATATATATATATGTATGGTCCCCACTAGTGGTTGCCAGTAGGTAGTTATAGTTAGGACCAAAGGAAAAGCATTGTTTTACTTGCATATAACGTTGGCACCAGCTGCCAAATAGAGTGTAATTGAGACTCATACAGACTAATGGCACAACAGAGCTGGCCTAAAGGCCCTCCATGTGTGTGTATATATATATATATATATATATATATATATATATATATATATATATATTACCTACTGGCGGTCGCCAGTAGGTAGTTATAGTTAGGATAATTTTCAATGTTAAATCTCAACATTCTATTTTGAATAACTTTGGCGCCGGTTGACGAATCTGCCTGAAATTTTCAGGAAAATGGTCTCATGGCGGTCCGGTCCTTCCCTGAAAGTTTGGGGGGGATTCATCAAGCGGGGGCCGAGATAAAAGGGGGGTCCCAAAACGCGTTTTCCCCATGTTAATTTCCATAGGGCGGTCGATTTCACTTTTAGCCCGAACGGCTGAATGGATTTCCACCAAACTTGGCAAAATTGTAGGGACTGGTAGCCCGATGTGCCTTTGCTATGTCTCAAGATATGTGCTCCAGTGGATTTTGAGTAATTAAGGTTCAAAAAAATATATATATCTATAGCAGCGCACCCGTACGCGCACGGGTACGCGCACCGGGCGCGCCACGCGACTTGCGCGAGGAAAGCTGATTGGCTCTCGGGTGTCTGTAAACATTCTAAACAGTCCGGAGCGGCCGCCATCTTGTGTCTCGGTAAAATCGAGACACAAGAGGTGGCCAAAACAAAGAGGGAAATGACCATAAGGGGGCAGAGTAGACCCCCCCTGACCCCCTAGGTTTGATGTGGGGGCCATAAAAGGGCCCCGCAAGGCAAAAAAAAAAATTTTTTTTTTTGGGATTTTCGCGGGGGGAGCGCCCGGTACGCGCACCTGTGCGCGTACCTGGGAGCGTACCATGGGAAAAAAGAATGACAGTTTTAAAAGTAGCTGTTTAGAAAAAAAAATGTTTAGTTGTTTTTTTTATACATACACATACATATATATAAATGCATATGCACATATATATATGCATATATGTCTATATGTGTGCGTGTAGAGAGAGGTAGAGAGGTAGAGGTGTAGAGGTAGAGAGGTAGAGAGGTAGCGGTAGAGAGGTAGAGATTAGTAGAGAGAGAAGAAGAGAGAGGTAGAGAGGTAGAGAGTAGAGAGTGAGTAATAGAGAGTAGAGAGTGAGTAGTAGAGAGTAGTAGAGAGCAGTAGAGAGAGTAGCAGAGTGAGTAGTAGAGAGTAGTAGAGTGAATAGTAGAGTGAGTAGTAGAGAGTAGTAGAGAGTGAGTAGTAGAGACTGAGTAGTAGAGAGTAGTAGAGAGTAAGTAGTAGAGTGAGTAGTAGAGAGCAGTAGAGAGTGAGTAGTAGAGAGTGGGAGAGAGTAAGTAGTAGAGAGTAGTGGAGAATATTCCAAAGTTTGGCACAGCACCACTTTCACAATGAGTCCAATCAAATCATATCACTTAGAGTACTTATTGAAGCGCTGAATCTTGGTGTATATTCAAATGCTTTTATTGTCCTTAAGTTTATGTACCACAGCCAGCCGAAACGTTTCGTTCTGTACAACAGAACTTCTTCAGGGCGTTCTTATTTCCTTCAAGTTATGTCGGTATCCCGTTGTCATATAACTAGATATTTCTTCCAAATGTTAGACGAGACATAAGTATATTCCTATTCAAAGTGACTAGGTATCAATTTTACCCACACAATTCGGGCAGACTTGAGTAATTTATAGCATCCTCAAAGTCAGTCATTCAAAAATTCCAAAGTATAGGACATGATAATCCAAATCCAAATGTTTCTCAAGAAAAGTCATTTACTATCGTTCGGAATATCGGTGTTTGGGCAGATATGATCCAGGGACCCCCAGTATGCAAGGGGAATTAGTCCCCCCTCTGCAAAGGCGCCAGTGGCCTGCATTGCAGAGAGGTGTAACAAGGGTGTGGCCTCATTACACTTCTCTGCAATGCAGCTCCCTCGTGCATACTGGAGGCTCCTGGTGGACTAGTTGACCCCAGGGACCCCCAGTATGCAAGGGGAATTAGTTCCCCCTCTGCAAACGCGGCAGTGGGCTGCGTTGCAGAGAGGTGTAACAAGGGGCATAGTCTCATTACACCTCTGCAATGCAGCCCCAGGTGCATAATGGAGGTTCCAGGTGGGCTAATAGGCCCCCAGGGGCCCCCAGTATGCAAGGGGAATTAGTTTCCCCTCTTCAAACATGCACGGGGGCTGCGTTGCAGAGAGGTGTAAAAAGGGTTGTGGCTTCATTACACCTCTCTGCAATGCAGTCCCCTGGCGCATACTGGAGATTCCTGGTGGGCTTTCAGGTCTTATATAGTTAGGAATTAGCATTAAAAAAACCTTTGAAATTCACTGAAAAAACCACAGGTTTCACACCAGTTATAGTTAGGAATTAGCATTTAAAAAACCTTTGAAATTCACTGAAAAAACCATAGGTTTCACACCAGTTATAGTTAGGAATTAGCATTTAAAAAACCTATTAAATTCACTGACAAAACCAGTTATAGTTAGCTGGAAATTTTACTGATATAAAACCAATGAAATTCCACGTTATAGTTAGTTGGACTCACTATAACTTGCGCGTGCAATGCACTGCTGATGACGTCACATATTACATCACTCATGACATGGTCAGTGACATCACTCATGACATCACTGATGACACCATCCTTGTGACATAGTGACAGACCTCCTTTCACTGTAATGTAACCCTTGAAACACATATTCAAAAATAGAAACTGAAATTTAAAAAAAATGGAGATACCCATATCAGTTACAACAAGCAATTCAGTAATTCCACCATCTATATGCACATCCAGTCATTCACCAACAGTTCTATATAGTCACTCATACATATACTCACTTATCATATGAAGTGATACACCTATACATCCTGTTACACACCGACAGACATCCAAAAGTTACTCACACACATACTCACACGTGCAAATAAACTATTGAACATCCATTTATTTGAATATAGAGTTATACACACACTTCCACCTTACTTGTATTGAAAATTACACATATTTATTCTCTTAAACAATCACTTATAGAAACACATACTTATTTAAACAGGAACTCTTACAATCTCTTACTCTCACATATACTCACTTATATACATCAATATTCACATATACTAGATTAAAACATATGTAGTTACTGATAAAGACACTAGTGAGACAGTCATTCACTCACTAACAAACACATATACACACTCATCCATCCATACAGTCCTGCACATATGCTGTCTTCAAAACACATACAAACAGCGAGTCAGTCACTCATGCATCTATGTGCTAAGTAATACCCCCACCAAACCATATAGACACTCATACTGATACTAAGAGAAACATCTAATAACCCATATACATACGCATGTAGCTACTTACCAACACATGTAGCCACTTATACACAAAGTGAAACACTAATAAATGAATTTAAATATTTAAACATAACTCACTAATATTTATTTTTCAGAAAGACACATATTCACTGGATGGTGTCATCAGTGATGTCATGAGTGATGTCACTGACCATGTCATGAGTGATGTAATATGTGACGTCATCAGCAGTGCATTGCACGCGCAAGTTATAGTGAGTCCAACTAACTATAACGTGGAATTTCATTGGTTTTATATCAGTAAAATTTCCAGCTAACTATAACTGGTTTTGTCAGTGAATTTAATAGGTTTTTTAAATGCTAATTCCTAACTATAACTGGTGTGAAACCTATGGTTTTTTCAGTGAATATATATATATATATATATATATATATATATATATATATATATATATATATATATATATATATATATATATATATATATATATATATATATATATATATATATATATGTATATGTATATATATATGTATATGTATATGTATATGTATGGTCCCCACTAGTGGTTGCCAGTAGGTAGTTATAGTTAGGACCAAAGGAAAAGCATTGTTTTACTTGCATATAACGTTGGCACCAGCTGCCAAAACCTCTCGATATTTTCCCAAAAATGTTCCCCGGTGATTTCAGTTGTGCATGGAACCCAAACCACTGGGTGGAATTACACCATATTTGGCAGAAAGGTAGAATTTGGTTTGCAGATTACACTTTTTGGTACTTAAGAAAAATATGTCCAGTAGTTTGGAAGAAATTAAAGCATATCCAAATTTATATATCTATGACCTTGACTAATTTGGGATTATTTTGCGGCTATTCATGAATACGCATGTCAACAGAAATGCTGTGATTGGCTGGCCGCAACCAGAGCAGAAAGTTGCTGCGCCATTTTAGTTTCTAGGCAAAGTCCCCGGGGCTACACAGAAATGGCAGAAAGTGATAAAAGTGGTAAGGTTGGATTTAACCTGACCCCAATGGGTGGGATATTGGAGTGTTTCTGGGATATAGTATGGGCAGAAAACATTGAAGAAAAGGTTTTTCTGTACCAGGTTTGATAGTCCTGAATTCTCTGTGATGTTCAGTGCATCCCTGTGTAACTTTGTGAAGAATTTGCAAATATCAGCAGGGAAATAAAAAAGTATATATATTCACACATCCACCCTCAGTCTCACTTAAGACACTTTCACACCCACTCATACACTCCATGAGACACTCATGCCCCCACTCACACTCACACTCAAACATTCCTGCAACTACTAGAAGACCCACTTAGAGACTCATGTACCTACCCACAGACCCACTCAGACATTTATGCACCCACTCAGAGACCCAGTCAGTCACTCATACATCCACTCACAGACCCACTCAGAGACTTACACACCCACTTAGAAACCAATTGGACACTCAGAAACCCATTCACAGACTTACTCAGAGACTCATGCACTCACTCACAGTCCCTACTCACAGACCTACTCAGACACTCATGCATGCACTCAGAGACCCACTTGGACCCTCCTGTCCCCGCTCACAGACTCTCTTAGAGACTCATGTACTTACTAGCAGACCCACTCAGACACTCATTCCCCCACTCAAAGACCTACTCAGACACTCATGTACCCACACATAGACCTACTGAAACACTCACACACCCACTCACACACCTCATGCACCAACTCACAAACCCACTCAGACACTCGTGTATCACTCACAGACCCACTCAGAATCTCATGCACCCACTCGCAGACCCACTCAGACATTCACACAGCCATACAGACCCACTCAGATATCATTCAGCTACTCATGCACCCACTCACACACCCATTCAGAGACTCATGCACCCTGTCACCGACCCACTCAGATTCTCATGCACCTACTCACAGACCAAATCAGACATTCATGCAGCCACTCACAGACCTACTGAGACACTCACATACCTACTCACAGACCCACTCAGAGATTCATGCACCCATGCACAAACCCACTCACATATGCACCCACTCACAGATCTAGTCAGACACTTATGAACCCACTCAAAGTCCCACTCAGACACTTATGAGCCCACTTACAGACCCACTCAATCTCTCAGGCACCCAGTCAGAGACTCACTCAGACACTCATGTAGCAACTCACAGACCCATTCAGACACTCATGCCCCTATTCAGAAGCCCACTTGGACATTTACATACACCACTCACAGACCCACTCAGACACTCATGTACCCACTAACAGACTTTATAAGACACTCATGCACCCACTCATTGGCCCAGTTGGACATTTATACACCCACTCACAGACCCACTCGGACACTTATGTACCCACTCACAGACACATTCAGAGACTCATGCACCCACTCACAGACCTGCTCAGACACTCATGCAGCCACTCTCGGATCCATTCAGACACTCATGTGCCCACTCTAAGACTCTCTCAGATACTCATGTACTCCCTAACAGACCGACTTAAACTCTCATGCACTCAATCAGAGAACCACTCAGACACTCATGTACCCACTCATAGACTCTCTCAGACACTTATGTACTCACTAACAGATTAACTCAGACACTTATGTACCCACTCACAGATACATTCAGAGACTCATGTACCCACTCACAGACCCACTCAGACACTCACGCAGCCACTCATACATCCATTCAGACACTCATGTGCCCACTCTAAGACATTCTCAGATACTCATGTACGCCCTAACAGACCTACTTAGACACTCATGCACTCAATCAGAGACCCACTCAGACACTCATGTACCCACTCACAGAATCTCTCAGACACTTATGTACTCACTAACAGACCAACTCAGACACTTATGTACCCACTCACAGACACATTCAGAGACTCATGTACCCACTCACAGATCCACTCAGACACTCATGCAGTCACTCACAGATCCATTCAGACATTCATGCACGTATTCACAGACCCACTCAGACACTCATCCACCCACTCAAGCACTCATGCATCTACTCACAGACCCACTCAAATACTCATGCACCCACTCACACACCCACTCAGATAATCATGCACCCACTCAAAGACCAACTCGGACACTCATACACCCACTCACACACCCATTCAGAGACTCCTACAACCAATAATAGGCCCACTCAGACTCATGCACCCACTCACTGACCCACTCAGACTCTCATGTACCCACTCACGTACCCACTCAGACAGTCACACAGCCACTCACAGACCTACTCAAACACTCATGCACCCACTCACACACCCACTCAGAGGACTACAAGTCACAGAATTGAAAGGAAAAACATGCAATAGAGCAGTACATAACACATGAACCTGTGTAAATTGGCGGTTATTTATCAGAAACCTTTAGGGTGGCTGTTTGTAAGTTATAGGGCAGGTTTGGTAGTAGAACATGGTTTTTAAAATAATACATGTGTAGTTTCAGAGTCCAAAGGTATAGTTAAATATGCAGTTTTTCACAAATTGTACACGTTTTATACATGTGTAGGAAACAATTATTACTCATGTAGTCTGTCAAACAGAGTCTGATGCATGTAGGCATTCAGTAACATACCTGTGCAGAATGTGTGTATACAGGAGTAATTACATATAACTCATTTGTGTGGTATGCTGTAGGGAGATAATAGGACAGAGTGCTTTCTAGTTAAATGTAGTTTTAAGTTTAGTAACCTATATGCGTATTTATAGTCCTATATGTCCAGTTATATATGCAGTATCTGTCCTATAGAGCAACTCACTTAACTATTAAGGAAATGTTAGAGGTACTCATTCAGCCAGTTAGAGAGAGCCAGAGGGACTTACCCATTCAATCACATGCCATATAGCACTATATATCGAACAGTAAGACGGCCATTTGTACACACTGTATATGTGCTGGGCCTGCTTTTCCAGTTTTACTGCTAGGTTGACTTGACATTAAAAGTATCTTGCAAAAAGCTTAACCCGTTGACCGTGGCGGGGTGATTTATGACTGGGCGTGACGTCGAACGGATGCAAAGGGTTAAACTTCTCTTCTAGTATATATATATATGTATATATATATATATATATATATATAAGTTACCCATAAGGTACGGTGTACATAGGCCATAGGGCAGAGTGCTATGTGGTTAGAAGGCGTGATATGCACTTTAAAGTCTCAGTCAGTCACATGTGTGTTTGAGATTCCTAGCCACAGTTAAATATACACTTGCAATCACTCACATATATCACTCACATATATAGGCACGTACTGACAAAACATAGGTGCTGAGCTATTTATTCAGCCACTTACCTACAGATTTAGTCACCTATAGAGATAGTTAAACAGACTGTCATGTACTGGCACACTAAGTTAAACATCTGGCGTCACTCCTACAGGAGTGCTACTCCATTTACAGAGATATGCAGCCAAGTTCTGATACAACCTAGTCAAACATCCAGTCAAGTAGTCCTTTAAACATGGGTCAGGTCTAGTAATGCAGAGGGTATGACAGCATTTTTAGAGGAGGCTTACTACTGCAAAAGGTATCTGTGCATGTTCAATGACAGTTTGACTTGGCATGAAAAAGCCCTTTGCCAAGTTTTAACCCACTTTTTAGGGCTCATATCTCACCTCTGAAATAGGCTGTTGGTATGTCATAATTCACTATGGTTTGTGTTTGAATGGTAAGAGATGTGTTTACTTTCACCAAGTAATTTGTGCACTTGCAGTCACTTATGCTTAGTAGTGTGTCGAGTATACCTCTGTTAGTGCAAGTGAAATACATGGTCTGAAAAGCATAAAGTCTCTGTCTCATGCAGTCAGACAACACAGAGGCAGTTAAGCATTCACTCACTTGCTCAGAAACTAGTTATATATCCAGCACTATCAAAGGGAGTTGCACACACACTTACATGCCCCTGTGTTGACCAACAGAGGCCCTGAGCTATTTGTTTAGCCACTTACATTAGGATTTACTGAGCCATAGAGTTACTAAAACAAATAGACATGTACTGGTACACTTAGTTAAACAACTGATGGCACTCCTTCAGGAGTAGTCACCCACTTTATTTAGCTATGCAGCCAAGTAGTGATACAACCTAGTCACGCATCCAGTCTTGTAGTCCTTTTGACATGGGTCAGGCCTAGTTCTGCACAGGGTATTTCTACAACTTTAGATTTTTTAAGGCCTAATATTACAGAGGGTATCACTGTTTAATTAGCAGATGCTTGAGCCTTGAGACCCTTATTGATGCCTACTACTGCAAAAGGCATCAATGCTCTTTTAATGCTATCTCAGTTTGGCATGAAAAAGCCCTTTGCCAAGTTTTAAACTTACTTTTTAGTGCTCATAATTCCGCTCTGAGATATGTGGTGCGTATGCTATAATCAACAGGGGTTTGTGTTTAAGCTGTAAGAGAGACTTTTACTAAGTTATTCTTGTACTCGCACCCCTATGACTAGTAGTACGTAGAGTGTATCTCTGATAATGCAAGTCACACTATTGCTCTGTAAAGCATAGAGTTTCTGTCTCATGCAGTCACTTACGCATTCAACGAAGGGTGCACGGTTCTCGGCCCCGCGCAACATCACGTACATATTTCCGGGGGTCGCGCCAGGTGCTTTGCATTCAACGACATACTCAGAAACTAGTTATGTAATCAGCACTATCAAAGGCAGTTGTAGACATACTTACATACTTACTGACCAACACAGGTACTGAGCTATTTGTTCAGCCACTTAAATACACATTTAGAGAGCCATAGAGTTTCTAAAATAGAAAGCCACGTACCGACACACTTACTTAAATATCTAATGGTATTCCTACAGGTTTACCCCTACACTCACTCAGTTATGCAGTCAAGTACTGACACAGCGTAGTTACCCATCCAGACAAGTAGTCTGTTAAACATGGGTCAAGCCTACTTCTACAGAGGATATCTCTGTGTTTTTAGGTGAGGCCTACTACTGCAAATGGTATCAGTGCACTTTACGAGCCAATTTGACTTGGCATGAAAAAGCCATTCATCAAGTGTTAAACCTACCTTTTAATACACATAACTCACCTCTCAGATAGGCTGTAGGTATGCATTAAAGCACAGTGTTTTGTGCTTAAAAGGTAAGAGATGTCCTTTTCAGTTTCACTAAGTTATTTGTCTACTTGAAGACCCTTATTCCCAGAACTACATAGAGTATACTAACCATAATGTAAGTGACATATATGTTCTTAAAAGTATAGTCTCTGTCCCACGCAGTCAGACAGTGCACAGGCTTGTATGCATTCACTCACATGATCAGATACTAGTTATGTATCCAGCACTATCAAAAGCACTTGCAGACACATTTAAATACCCCCTGAATTCACCAACACAGGTACTGAGCTATTCGCTCAGCCATTTACATACACATTTTGAGATCCATAGAGTTACTAAAACAGACAGTCATATAATGGCATTTTTACTTAAACATCTGATGGAACTCCTATATGTGGATTTCTTCACTCACTCATAAAAGTAGCCAAGTCCCTACACAACCTAGACACCCATTCAGATGACTAGTCTTTTAAACATGGATAAGGTCAACTACTGCAGAGGTCATCTGTGCATTTGTAAGTCAGGGCTGCAACTGCAGAGAGTAATATTAGCTATAATATAATTGCACAACTCTTTATGTTGGTAGTTATATATTAAAACTGTCTAATATGATAGTACATAATGAAAAATTAAATGTACTTATTTTTTGTCCACTTTTCCTGCATCAATTTTTACTCATGTACAGACAGTTACAATGCCATCAAAAAATGAAAGAAGAAAGAAACAGAAGCAAGTATACTGTCTCTTCCCAACTAAAAAACAAAAGGGGAAAAATGCAGACAAAGTGGTAAAAGAGAAAAGAACTTCTGGTAAGAGAACTAAGACATTTTTTAAAAATAGTATGTGAACAACTAGAATGTTAGCGAAATCAAGTAAATAAAAAACAAAGTTTGAGATTCATAAGAAAGGAGAAAAACGACATGATAAGCAGAGTAATAAATCATGAATAACCAAAAAAATAACCAAAAGACTGAAGCAGTTAAAAAAATAAGTGTTAGAATGCTCCATAGTAGAGTAATAGAAATCTAATAAGAATTACAAAGAAGTAAAAAAGAAGAAGAGAAGCAGTCAGACAAAAGGAACGTGTTGAGGCTGTAGTTGGTAAGGCGTATGTTCTTAAAAGGAAGCTCTGTATTTTCATTCCAAACAGAATGAGGTCACTCGATAAAATAGTGTTGTCTATGAGGAAAAGAAGCCAAAAGAAAAGGCTTGTCAATAGAAGTAACTTTTGCAAAGTTTTCAGCAGTGAATGAAGACATACTTCTAGTACTGAGTCTTTCTTTATTGAAGAAAACTATTTCCAATAGAACACCTTAGTGCATGAAGTTGAAGAATCTGGACAATGTTATGAGATGAAGGATGGTACTCCTATTCTAAAAGAGGTGATGGTAGCTAGAAATGTAGTGGAAGTGATAGCTGTAGAGGTACAGGGAAGGCGCAGACAGGCTCCTGTATATAAATGGAACTGTAGCAGTATTCGCAGTGTTCGGCAGGAATCTATTGATATATTGAGTACTTTCCTATGTAGGTTTCCAAGCACAACTGTGAAACACAAAATCGTGGATTTGCAAGGATTAGATCCAATCAAAGTAAGTAAGTATATTAATTTACAAAGTCATTTACTAGCATGCCTTTCAAATAAAGTGCGTACAAGCACTTTTATCAGCATTAAAATGTGGGCTGTTCAAATTTTTGAACTGTGAAATTTAGTTAGGAGGCTTACTATGTGAAAACTCCTGCTTTACGTTTAGGAGAAATGAATAGAGCTCTTCTGCATGGTACAGTAGCAAAGATAGAAAATGTTTGGGATTATGTTTAGTTTTGTTTTTTTGGTCCTGAACAGGAGTGTAAGGAAAATGAGGACTTGGTATCTGCAGGTGTAGAGGAACAGGACACAGGTATTGCTGTTGATAACGTTTGAGAACACATTACGAAGTTTAGCACGGTTTGTTCAGAGAAACTGATCTGTGTTTGTATATGTTTTTGACGCACTCACTACAAAAGTCAAACTTGTTATGTTGTTGTGTGTTCAAAAACTTCAGAAGAGAAAGAGATAAGTGGCTTGAATTTGCAGCTTATTTATTTGTAGAGGAACGCTTTGATTCTTTCACACAACAAATTATTTCAAGCAGAATATTGAAACTTGTAGGGGCACAGAAAGATTTTGAGGAACCACTTGGTATTCTAGTCAATGGTGTCCCTACCAAGAGCACAAAAATATGACAAGAGTTAGTGGAGCTTAGTAAACTAAAACAAACAACATTATACCTGGTACAAAATAATATGTATTATAACAAAGATGTTCTTTAAGATATAACACATGTGGAGGATAACACATCATCATCAAGAGGTCAAATTGAAAAGGTGGATCGATCCCGATCAGAAGAAATGTATGATTACTACAGTATTCATCCTCTGCATTTTAAAGAGATTATTGGTGATGCTATTGATCTCGTTCAAATGAAAGAAGTCAAATGGGGCTCCCTTGAGTGTTTTTGAGAAAAGTTTAGAAGCACGCTGTTTTCCAGTTCTGTTTCCTACTGGAGTAGGTGGTAGATATGATGACCGACCTGAACAAAAACCAACAGCCAAGTACAGATCAACTACATTATATTCAGGTGATCCTAGATTTTGAAGTGTGTTCCTTATATATTTCAAGTAGTATGTGAGAGTGTCTTGTCAGGGCTATATCATGCAGTAGAGCACATTCTCAAGACAGGAGCGGATCTGCAAAAGCTCACAACAAGACAAAATTTGTCAACAAAATTCAAGGAAAAAATGGACTCCTGCAATGAAACTTAATTAATTTGATGGTGTGCCAACGTGGCACTAATTAATATTGGTAACATTGTCCTCGTGAGCTGAAATGCATGTTGAGAAATCAAGGAGCACCTACTTGGTTTCTATCACTCAGTTGTGCTGAGTATGCGTGGGATGGCCTTCCTGAGAAGAAAACTCAAAAATAAAGGATATCAAAGTGAAGGCAGCTAGAGAATTTTGTTGAATGGATCCAGCAAATGTTTTCAGGTATTTTAATCACAGGTTTTAAGCCATGATGTCCTTTATTTGCAACAAAAAGAAGTAACTGATTTATTTTGTCATAAAGCGAACCAAGCTAGAGGTGCTCTACATATTCACATGCTGTTATGGGCAAAAGATGCACCAAAATTTGGAACAGACTGTGATGAATCTGTCTTGTCTTACATAGAACACTATGTGACGTGCCATCTCATAAGACAGTGGTGAAAAGGGCTTCAGACAAAAAGTGCTATGCTTCCAAGCTTATAGATGTGGGAAGTACTGTCATTGAAAATATAGATTCAAAAGAAAAATTTACACATGGTGTCGTTTTGAATTCCCATGACCTGTCATTTCTCAAGGAAAGTGAACAGCTTTTTATCTACAGTTAGACCACTGTCACAGAAATCACCAAAAAATACATACGTCACAAAAACACAAGCTTCCAAGTATATTAATGACTAAAAACCCGTGATATTGAAGATGTGGAATGCAAATATGGATCTAAAATGTGTTGTACACAACTTCATCTCTGTTGCTCACTATGTCACTTGAGATGTATGTCAGTACAACGCAATCTTTTAGATCGCGGTACTTGACATCGCAGATTTTACAACGCAAGTCGTTACAACGACTTGCGTTGGAGGGCGCGGATTTCGGAATTTTATAATTCTATATTCCAACACCAGTCCCCATAACAGTAGGGAAGGTGTTGGAATATAAAATTACAACATTCCTTATCCCACAGCACCATCCAGCGCAAGTCGTAGTAACGACTTGCGTTGTAATAGCTGCGGGGAAAAGGTCGTGCGGTGTTAACACCGCGTTGTAACCGACGTTTTTCTGTCACTTCATATATAACAAAATCAGAGAATACAGAAATGAAAGGCGTTTGGGAGGGGATTTCTGCAGAAAAGAGTCTTACCAAAAAATTGCACAGTTTCAGCTTGAATGTGCTTTCCTAGAGACAATTTGAATGATTTCCTAGAGACAATGAATGACCAAAGGAAAAGCATTGTTTTACTTGCATATAACGTTGGCACCAGCTGCCAAATAGAGTGTAATTGAGACTCATACAGACTAATGGCACAACAGAGCTGGCCTAAAGGCCCTCCATATATATATATATATATATATATATATATATATATATATATATATATATATATATATATATATATATATATGTATATGTATATATATATGTATATGTATATGTATATGTATGGTCCCCACTAGTGGTTGCCAGTAGGTAAGTAGGTAGTTATAGTTAGGACCAAAGGAAAAGCATTGTTTTACTTGCATATAACGTTGGCACCAGCTGCCAAAACCTCTCGATATTTTCCCAAAAATGTTCCCCGGTGATTTCAGTTGTGCATGGAACCCAAACCACTGGGTGGAATTACACCATATTTGGCAGAAAGGTAGAATTTGGTTTGCAGATTACACTTTTTGGTACTTAAGAAAAATATGTCCAGTAGTTTGGAAGAAATTAAAGCATATCCAAATTTATATATCTATGACCTTGACTAATTTGGGATTATTTTGCGGCTATTCATGAATACGCATGTCAACAGAAATGCTGTGATTGGCTGGCCGCAACCAGAGCAGAAAGTTGCTGCGCCATTTTAGTTTCTAGGCAAAGTCCCCGGGGCTACACAGAAATGGCAGAAAGTGATAAAAGTGGTAAGGTTGGATTTAACCTGACCCCAATGGGTGGGATATTGGAGTGTTTCTGGGATATAGTATGGGCAGAAAACATTGAAGAAAAGGTTTTTCTGTACCAGGTTTGATAGTCCTGAATTCTCTGTGATGTTCAGTGCATCCCTGTGTAACTTTGTGAAGAATTTGCAAATATCAGCAGGGAAATAAAAAAAGTATATATATTCACACATCCACCCTCAGTCTCACTTAAGACACTTTCACACCCACTCATACACTCCATGAGACACTCATGCCCCCACTCACACTCACACTCAAACATTCCTGCAACTACTAGAAGACCCACTTAGAGACTCATGTACCTACCCACAGACCCACTCAGACATTTATGCACCCACTCAGAGACCCAGTCAGTCACTCATACATCCACTCACAGACCCACTCAGAGACTTACACACCCACTTAGAAACCAATTGGACACTCAGAAACCCATTCACAGACTTACTCAGAGACTCATGCACTCACTCACAGTCCCTACTCACAGACCTACTCAGACACTCATGCATGCACTCAGAGACCCACTTGGACCCTCCTGTCCCCACTCACAGACTCTCTTAGAGACTCATGTACTTACTAGCAGACCCACTCAGACACTCATTCCCCCACTCAAAGACCTACTCAGACACTCATGTACCCACACATAGACCTACTGAAACACTCACACACCCACTCACACACCTCATGCACCAACTCACAAACCCACTCAGACACTCGTGTATCACTCACAGACCCACTCAGAATCTCATGCACCCACTCGCAGACCCACTCAGACATTCACACAGCCATACAGACCCACTCAGATATCATTCAGCTACTCATGCACCCACTCACACACCCATTCAGAGACTCATGCACCCTGTCACCGACCCACTCAGATTCTCATGCACCTACTCACAGACCAAATCAGACATTCATGCAGCCACTCACAGACCTACTGAGACACTCACATACCTACTCACAGACCCACTCAGAGATTCATGCACCCATGCACAAACCCACTCACATATGCACCCACTCACAGATCTAGTCAGACACTTATGAACCCACTCAAAGTCCCACTCAGACACTTATGAGCCCACTTACAGACCCACTCAATCTCTCAGGCACCCAGTCAGAGACTCACTCAGACACTCATGTAGCAACTCACAGACCCATTCAGACACTCATGCCCCTATTCAGAAGCCCACTTGGACATTTACATACACCACTCACAGACCCACTCAGACACTCATGTACCCACTAACAGACTTTATAAGACACTCATGCACCCACTCATTGGCCCAGTTGGACATTTATACACCCACTCACAGACCCACTCGGACACTTATGTACCCACTCACAGACACATTCAGAGACTCATGCACCCACTCACAGACCTGCTCAGACACTCATGCAGCCACTCTCGGATCCATTCAGACACTCATGTGCCCACTCTAAGACTCTCTCAGATACTCATGTACTCCCTAACAGACCGACTTAAACTCTCATGCACTCAATCAGAGAACCACTCAGACACTCATGTACCCACTCATAGACTCTCTCAGACACTTATGTACTCACTAACAGATTAACTCAGACACTTATGTACCCACTCACAGATACATTCAGAGACTCATGTACCCACTCACAGACCCACTCAGACACTCACGCAGCCACTCATACATCCATTCAGACACTCATGTGCCCACTCTAAGACATTCTCAGATACTCATGTACGCCCTAACAGACCTACTTAGACACTCATGCACTCAATCAGAGACCCACTCAGACACTCATGTACCCACTCACAGAATCTCTCAGACACTTATGTACTCACTAACAGACCAACTCAGACACTTATGTACCCACTCACAGACACATTCAGAGACTCATGTACCCACTCACAGATCCACTCAGACACTCATGCAGTCACTCACAGATCCATTCAGACATTCATGCACGTATTCACAGACCCACTCAGACACTCATCCACCCACTCAAGCACTCATGCATCTACTCACAGACCCACTCAAATACTCATGCACCCACTCACACACCCACTCAGATAATCATGCACCCACTCAAAGACCAACTCGGACACTCATACACCCACTCACACACCCATTCAGAGACTCCTACAACCAATAATAGGCCCACTCAGACTCATGCACCCACTCACTGACCCACTCAGACTCTCATGTACCCACTCACGTACCCACTCAGACAGTCACACAGCCACTCACAGACCTACTCAAACACTCATGCACCCACTCACACACCCACTCAGAGGACTACAAGTCACAGAATTGAAAGGAAAAACATGCAATAGAGCAGTACATAACACATGAACCTGTGTAAATTGGCGGTTATTTATCAGAAACCTTTAGGGTGGCTGTTTGTAAGTTATAGGGCAGGTTTGGTAGTAGAACATGGTTTTTAAAATAATACATGTGTAGTTTCAGAGTCCAAAGGTATAGTTAAATATGCAGTTTTTCACAAATTGTACACGTTTTATACATGTGTAGGAAACAATTATTACTCATGTAGTCTGTCAAACAGAGTCTGATGCATGTAGGCATTCAGTAACATACCTGTGCAGAATGTGTGTATACAGGAGTAATTACATATAACTCATTTGTGTGGTATGCTGTAGGGAGATAATAGGACAGAGTGCTTTCTAGTTAAATGTAGTTTTAAGTTTAGTAACCTATATGCGTATTTATAGTCCTATATGTCCAGTTATATATGCAGTATCTGTCCTATAGAGCAACTCACTTAACTATTAAGGAAATGTTAGAGGTACTCATTCAGCCAGTTAGAGAGAGCCAGAGGGACTTACCCATTCAATCACATGCCATATAGCACTATATATCGAACAGTAAGACGGCCATTTGTACACACTGTATATGTGCTGGGCCTGCTTTTCCAGTTTTACTGCTAGGTTGACTTGACATTAAAAGTATCTTGCAAAAAGCTTAACCCGTTGACCGTGGCGGGGTGATTTATGACTGGGCGTGACGTCGAACGGATGCAAAGGGTTAAACTTCTCTTCTAGTATATATATATATGTATATATATATATATATATATAAGTTACCCATAAGGTACGGTGTACATAGGCCATAGGGCAGAGTGCTATGTGGTTAGAAGGCGTGATATGCACTTTAAAGTCTCAGTCAGTCACATGTGTGTTTGAGATTCCTAGCCACAGTTAAATATACACTTGCAATCACTCACATATATCACTCACATATATAGGCACGTACTGACAAAACATAGGTGCTGAGCTATTTATTCAGCCACTTACCTACAGATTTAGTCACCTATAGAGATAGTTAAACAGACTGTCATGTACTGGCACACTAAGTTAAACATCTGGCGTCACTCCTACAGGAGTGCTACTCCATTTACAGAGATATGCAGCCAAGTTCTGATACAACCTAGTCAAACATCCAGTCAAGTAGTCTTTAAACATGGGTCAGGTCTAGTAATGCAGAGGGTATGACAGCATTTTTAGAGGAGGCTTACTACTGCAAAAGGTATCTGTGCATGTTCAATGACAGTTTGACTTGGCATGAAAAAGCCCTTTGCCAAGTTTTAACCCACTTTTTAGGGCTCATATCTCACCTCTGAAATAGGCTGTTGGTATGTCATAATTCACTATGGTTTGTGTTTGAATGGTAAGAGATGTGTTTACTTTCACCAAGTAATTTGTGCACTTGCAGTCACTTATGCTTAGTAGTGTGTCGAGTATACCTCTGTTAGTGCAAGTGAAATACATGGTCTGAAAAGCATAAAGTCTCTGTCTCATGCAGTCAGACAACACAGAGGCAGTTAAGCATTCACTCACTTGCTCAGAAACTAGTTATATATCCAGCACTATCAAAGGGAGTTGCACACACACTTACATGCCCCTGTGTTGACCAACAGAGGCCCTGAGCTATTTGTTTAGCCACTTACATTAGGATTTACTGAGCCATAGAGTTACTAAAACAAATAGACATGTACTGGTACACTTAGTTAAACAACTGATGGCACTCCTTCAGGAGTAGTCACCCACTTTATTTAGCTATGCAGCCAAGTAGTGATACAACCTAGTCACGCATCCAGTCTTGTAGTCCTTTTAACATGGGTCAGGCCTAGTTCTGCACAGGGTATTTCTACAACTTTAGATTTTTTAAGGCCTAATATTACAGAGGGTATCACTGTTTAATTAGCAGATGCTTGAGCCTTGAGACCCTTATTGATGCCTACTACTGCAAAAGGCATCAATGCTCTTTTAATGCTATCTCAGTTTGGCATGAAAAAGCCCTTTGCCAAGTTTTAAACTTACTTTTTAGTGCTCATAATTCCGCTCTGAGATATGTGGTGCGTATGCTATAATCAACAGGGGTTTGTGTTTAAGCTGTAAGAGAGACTTTTACTAAGTTATTCTTGTACTCGCACCCCTATGACTAGTAGTACGTAGAGTGTATCTCTGATAATGCAAGTCACACTATTGCTCTGTAAAGCATAGAGTTTCTGTCTCATGCAGTCACTTACGCATTCAACGAAGGGTGCACGGTTCTCGGCCCCGCGCAACATCACGTACATATTTCCGGGGGTCGCGCCAGGTGCTTTGCATTCAACGACATACTCAGAAACTAGTTATGTAATCAGCACTATCAAAGGCAGTTGTAGACATACTTACATACTTACTGACCAACACAGGTACTGAGCTATTTGTTCAGCCACTTAAATACACATTTAGAGAGCCATAGAGTTTCTAAAATAGAAAGCCACGTACCGACACACTTACTTAAATATCTAATGGTATTCCTACAGGTTTACCCCTACACTCACTCAGTTATGCAGTCAAGTACTGACACAGCGTAGTTACCCATCCAGACAAGTAGTCTGTTAAACATGGGTCAAGCCTACTTCTACAGAGGATATCTCTGTGTTTTTAGGTGAGGCCTACTACTGCAAATGGTATCAGTGCACTTTACGAGCCAATTTGACTTGGCATGAAAAAGCCATTCATCAAGTGTTAAACCTACCTTTTAATACACATAACTCACCTCTCAGATAGGCTGTAGGTATGCATTAAAGCACAGTGTTTTGTGCTTAAAAGGTAAGAGATGTCCTTTTCAGTTTCACTAAGTTATTTGTCTACTTGAAGACCCTTATTCCCAGAACTACATAGAGTATACTAACCATAATGTAAGTGACATATATGTTCTTAAAAGTATAGTCTCTGTCCCACGCAGTCAGACAGTGCACAGGCTTGTATGCATTCACTCACATGATCAGATACTAGTTATGTATCCAGCACTATCAAAAGCACTTGCAGACACATTTAAATACCCCCTGAATTCACCAACACAGGTACTGAGCTATTCGCTCAGCCATTTACATACACATTTTGAGATCCATAGAGTTACTAAAACAGACAGTCATATAATGGCATTTTTACTTAAACATCTGATGGAACTCCTATATGTGGATTTCTTCACTCACTCATAAAAGTAGCCAAGTCCCTACACAACCTAGACACCCATTCAGATGACTAGTCTTTTAAACATGGATAAGGTCAACTACTGCAGAGGTCATCTGTGCATTTGTAAGTCAGGGCTGCAACTGCAGAGAGTAATATTAGCTATAATATAATTGCACAACTCTTTATGTTGGTAGTTATATATTAAAACTGTCTAATATGATAGTACATAATGAAAAATTAAATGTACTTATTTTTTGTCCACTTTTCCTGCATCAATTTTTACTCATGTACAGACAGTTACAATGCCATCAAAAAATGAAAGAAGAAAGAAACAGAAGCAAGTATACTGTCTCTTCCCAACTAAAAAACAAAAGGGGAAAAATGCAGACAAAGTGGTAAAAGAGAAAAGAACTTCTGGTAAGAGAACTAAGACATTTTTTAAAAATAGTATGTGAACAACTAGAATGTTAGCGAAATCAAGTAAATAAAAAACAAAGTTTGAGATTCATAAGAAAGGAGAAAAACGACATGATAAGCAGAGTAATAAATCATGAATAACCAAAAAAATAACCAAAAGACTGAAGCAGTTAAAAAAATAAGTGTTAGAATGCTCCATAGTAGAGTAATAGAAATCTAATAAGAATTACAAAGAAGTAAAAAAGAAGAAGAGAAGCAGTCAGACAAAAGGAACGTGTTGAGGCTGTAGTTGGTAAGGCGTATGTTCTTAAAAGGAAGCTCTGTATTTTCATTCCAAACAGAATGAGGTCACTCGATAAAATAGTGTTGTCTATGAGGAAAAGAAGCCAAAAGAAAAGGCTTGTCAATAGAAGTAACTTTTGCAAAGTTTTCAGCAGTGAATGAAGACATACTTCTAGTACTGAGTCTTTCTTTATTGAAGAAAACTATTTCCAATAGAACACCTTAGTGCATGAAGTTGAAGAATCTGGACAATGTTATGAGATGAAGGATGGTACTCCTATTCTAAAAGAGGTGATGGTAGCTAGAAATGTAGTGGAAGTGATAGCTGTAGAGGTACAGGGAAGGCGCAGACAGGCTCCTGTATATAAATGGAACTGTAGCAGTATTCGCAGTGTTCGGCAGGAATCTATTGATATATTGAGTACTTTCCTATGTAGGTTTCCAAGCACAACTGTGAAACACAAAATCGTGGATTTGCAAGGATTAGATCCAATCAAAGTAAGTAAGTATATTAATTTACAAAGTCATTTACTAGCATGCCTTTCAAATAAAGTGCGTACAAGCACTTTTATCAGCATTAAAATGTGGGCTGTTCAAATTTTTGAACTGTGAAATTTAGTTAGGAGGCTTACTATGTGAAAACTCCTGCTTTACGTTTAGGAGAAATGAATAGAGCTCTTCTGCATGGTACAGTAGCAAAGATAGAAAATGTTTGGGATTATGTTTAGTTTTGTTTTTTTGGTCCTGAACAGGAGTGTAAGGAAAATGAGGACTTGGTATCTGCAGGTGTAGAGGAACAGGACACAGGTATTGCTGTTGATAACGTTTGAGAACACATTACGAAGTTTAGCACGGTTTGTTCAGAGAAACTGATCTGTGTTTGTATATGTTTTTGACGCACTCACTACAAAAGTCAAACTTGTTATGTTGTTGTGTGTTCAAAAACTTCAGAAGAGAAAGAGATAAGTGGCTTGAATTTGCAGCTTATTTATTTGTAGAGGAACGCTTTGATTCTTTCACACAACAAATTATTTCAAGCAGAATATTGAAACTTGTAGGGGCACAGAAAGATTTTGAGGAACCACTTGGTATTCTAGTCAATGGTGTCCCTACCAAGAGCACAAAAATATGACAAGAGTTAGTGGAGCTTAGTAAACTAAAACAAACAACATTATACCTGGTACAAAATAATATGTATTATAACAAAGATGTTCTTTAAGATATAACACATGTGGAGGATAACACATCATCATCAAGAGGTCAAATTGAAAAGGTGGATCGATCCCGATCAGAAGAAATGTATGATTACTACAGTATTCATCCTCTGCATTTTAAAGAGATTATTGGTGATGCTATTGATCTCGTTCAAATGAAAGAAGTCAAATGGGGCTCCCTTGAGTGTTTTTGAGAAAAGTTTAGAAGCACGCTGTTTTCCAGTTCTGTTTCCTACTGGAGTAGGTGGTAGATATGATGACCGACCTGAACAAAAACCAACAGCCAAGTACAGATCAACTACATTATATTCAGGTGATCCTAGATTTTGAAGTGTGTTCCTTATATATTTCAAGTAGTATGTGAGAGTGTCTTGTCAGGGCTATATCATGCAGTAGAGCACATTCTCAAGACAGGAGCGGATCTGCAAAAGCTCACAACAAGACAAAATTTGTCAACAAAATTCAAGGAAAAAATGGACTCCTGCAATGAAACTTAATTAATTTGATGGTGTGCCAACGTGGCACTAATTAATATTGGTAACATTGTCCTCGTGAGCTGAAATGCATGTTGAGAAATCAAGGAGCACCTACTTGGTTTCTATCACTCAGTTGTGCTGAGTATGCGTGGGATGGCCTTCCTGAGAAGAAAACTCAAAAATAAAGGATATCAAAGTGAAGGCAGCTAGAGAATTTTGTTGAATGGATCCAGCAAATGTTTTCAGGTATTTTAATCACAGGTTTTAAGCCATGATGTCCTTTATTTGCAACAAAAAGAAGTAACTGATTTATTTTGTCATAAAGCGAACCAAGCTAGAGGTGCTCTACATATTCACATGCTGTTATGGGCAAAAGATGCACCAAAATTTGGAACAGACTGTGATGAATCTGTCTTGTCTTACATAGAACACTATGTGACGTGCCATCTCATAAGACAGTGGTGAAAAGGGCTTCAGACAAAAAGTGCTATGCTTCCAAGCTTATAGATGTGGGAAGTACTGTCATTGAAAATATAGATTCAAAAGAAAAATTTACACATGGTGTCGTTTTGAATTCCCATGACCTGTCATTTCTCAAGGAAAGTGAACAGCTTTTTATCTGCAGTTAGACCACTGTCACAGAAATCACCAAAAAATACATACTTCACAAAAACACAAGCTTCCAAGTATATTAATGACTAAAAACCCGTGATATTGAAGATGTGGAATGCAAATATGGATCTAAAATGTGTTGTACACAACTTCATCTATGTTGCTCACTATGTCACTTGAGATGTATGTCAGTACAACGCAATCTTTTAGATCGCGGTACTTGACATCGCAGATTTTACAACGCAAGTCGTTACAACGACTTGCGTTGGAGGGCGCGGATTTCGGAATTTTATAATTCTATATTCCAACACCAGTCCCCATAACAGTAGGGAAGGTGTTGGAATATAAAATTACAACATTCCTTATCCCACAGCACCATCCAGCGCAAGTCGTAGTAACGACTTGCGTTGTAATAGCTGCGGGGAAAAGGTCGTGCGGTGTTAACACCGCGTTGTAACCGACGTTTTTCTGTCACTTCATATATAACAAAATCAGAGAATACAGAAATGAAAGGCGTTTGGGAGGGGATTTCTGCAGAAAAGAGTCTTACCAAAAAATTGCACAGTTTCAGCTTGAATGTGCTTTCCTAGAGACAATTTGAATGATCTTTGTATAAATCAATAATACTAGACATCATTGGTCAAGCTGGCACTGGAAAAGCTTTTTAATTAAAGTTCTCACAGGTTATCTACAGAAGACTACAGAATCAAATTTATCATTTGTAGTAACAGCACTAACAGGATTAGCTGCACATAACATTAAAGAAATTACTTTACATTGACTACCTATGCTACCTGTTGCACATGACAATAAACTGGAATACCAGAAACTATCTGGTGAAGCTTGTCATGAGGTATCAAGAGTATTGAAGAAACGGAAGGTGTTAAACCATTGATGAGTTGAGCATGGTATCGAACTTAATGCTTGCCTTCATACACTTAAGAATGCAGCAGATTTTAAAAACAAACTACGATGTACTCTTTGGAGAAAAGCATTTGATTATATTTAGTGACCTACTGCAACTTACCCCCATAAAAGGATAACCTGTTTTCAAAACACTTGTCCATAATGAGTCAGGAAATTCTTTGGGGAGTATTGGCAATGTAAATATTTGGTTACACTTTGAATGCAAGGAACTACTGAAAAATATGTCAAGCATCTGATGTGGATTATGGAAATATTTTAAGGACATTAGAATAGGAGTTCTAACAAATTATGGAAAACCTGCTTTACAATAAACTATTTCCATCTAACATAGCAACAGCAGAACTAATGTGCAATGTGATCAAAAAACAAAAATCTATAGTCTGTTTATTGCCTATACTTCAAGAGTGCTCCAAATGTAACACAAAATTACTAAAACTGGAGAAAGAAGATATTTTAGAAATTTCCTCTGGTGATAAAACTGAACATTAGGGAGTCACAATTCTACTCAAAGAAAAACTACAAGCAAAACTGGATTCTTTAGAGAAGTCTGTATACAGGACTTCTGGATTAGAAAAGCATTTATGTATGTGCAAGTAATTGTGCAGCGCTATTAAAATGTTGACAAAGGATTAGTAAATGGTGCAATGGGTAAAGGTATTGATTTCAATAATTTTCCAAATTGAGATGAGGTGGAATACTTGGCCATAAAATTAGATCCGTTTGATGGCATGAAGCAGATTGGCCGATGTATTGTACGTTGTTTGCTAGTGAAAGACGTCTATGTGCGGCGCCAGTAGTTCCTATTCTCTTAAATATCCATAAATCACAAGGTTTAAGTGTAGATGCAGGTTTTAATAATATTGGAAGTACTGTATTTAAGGAAGGAATGACATATGTAGCATTGTCTGGTGTTAGAACATTGTTCGGTTTGTTTTTAATTGATTTTGATTATAAGAAAGTTAGTGCTGATGCAAACTGTGTAATAGAGTACAACCAGTTAAGAACTATATACGCTGTCCATTGAGGCCAATACCCTATTTATGAGAAACAGAAAATCTACCCAAAGCGGAAGATTACAAAAGAGTGCAAGGATGCTCAAGAAAAGAAAGCACATAAGGACATACTAGAAGGTGTTAAGAAAAGAAAACTGGAAAATGACGGAGATTTAGCAGGTACCAGTTGGAAAACAGTCCAGGTGTCAACTGCTATGCAAATGTTGTTCTCAATGTACTGTTTCATTTACCACATCTAGTAAGCCAAATTAAACAAAAAACAGATAAGAGGCTGTATTCTGCACTGTATCATTTGCTCCAACATTTACTGACTGACAGAACTGTGATACATTCTGCTTCAGGTATTCAAGATCTTTCAGATATGTGTAGCAGATCACTAATATTCACTCTCAACACTCAACAAGACACACAAGAATTCCTTATGGTTATGTTTAGAGTTTTAGAGAAGAAGATGTAAACATTGAGGATTTATTCACACAGAGTTACACATGGAACCATGACTGTGAATATTGTGATTATTCATCTACCAGTCAAATACATTCTGACAGTTTCCTCTATTTAACATTAATGGATTCCAAAACTGTGCCTTTTGATAAATTGCTGAAAAATACTAACCAAAATAAGACCTGCCCAAACTGCAGATCAGATGTTATGTCTACGTTGATTCTAGGAAGAACTGGAAAATACCTTATAGTAATGCTATAATGATGCAGAGCAGACGGTTCTAAATTGGAAATTCTAATTATAACCTTGACTACGTTGGCTATCATCATTCAGTAAGGAATTAATACAACCTCTAGACACTACGCTGTCTATTTAAAGAATCACACCGGATGGACAGAATGTAATGACATCAATCTTAAATTCAAACCAAAACTTCCTTTCAAACTGCAAAACTATTTTTTTCTTTCTTCAACCAAAGTTCTAAGAAGGAATTCTGGATAAAACAAAAAGGGGTTTACAGTGTTTCTTTTATGCGGTTCATCAGTTTTTTCGAGATAATTGGGCCTATTGGGGTAATGTCTTTAAAAGGTTCTTCAAAATTGAAAGGTTCTTTTGTCTTCCAGAAAGGAATCAATATAACACATAAATATTTCATTCTCTAATTACATTTTGAAAATGGAGGGACGCAATCCAATTATAGCAAACTTAGGTTGAAACCAAAAACTGCCTTCAAAACAAAAAAAACCCTTTGTTTCTTCAAACAAAACTTCTACATACTATTTGTGGAAAAAAATTGCTGTATGGGATTTTGTTTATATGTATGATCAGCAGTTTACATATCATTTGGCCTACCAGGGGTGATGTTTTCAAAAGGATCTCTAATTTGATTTGACCCCCCCTAGACCTGCTCAGGGGGTCCCACAAGGACCCCCCAGGCAAAAAAAAAATGTTTTTTTTTTTTTTAAATCGCGGGGTACGCGGAGGTACGCGTACGGTGAGCGTACCCTGCGATTTTTCAAAAAAATAAATTTTTTTTGGGCCTTGGGGCAAACGCGCCAGGGGTTGCGTTGCAGAGAGGTGTCAAAATAGATGTGGCCTCATTACACCTCTCTGCAATGCAGCCCCCTGGCGCATACTGCAGGTTCCAGGTGGGCTATTTGGCCCCCATGGACCCCCATTATGCAAGGGGAATTAGTTCCCCCTCTGCAAACAAGCCCGGGGGCTGCGTTGCAGAGAGGTGTAAAAAAGGGTGTGGCCTCATTACACCTCTCTGCAACGAAGCCCCCTGGCGCATACCGGAGGTTCCAGGTGGGCTAGTTGGCCCACAGGGACCCCCATTATGCAAGGGGAATTAGTTCCCCCTCTGCAAACACGCCCGGGGGCTGCTTTGCAGAAAGGTGTACAAACATTTTTTTTTAATGTCATTTAAAAAATAATATATCTAAAAATAAATAATTTATAATAATGTAGTAAATCACTATAAAAATATAACAATTATTACATTTAAAAATTATCATTTACATAACCCTTGAAATTCACTGAAAAAACCATAGGTTTCAGCCACGTTATAGTTAGGAATTACCATTTAAAAAACCTTTGAAATTCACTTAAAAAACCATAGATTTCAGCCACGTTATAGTTAGGAATTAGCATTTTAAAAACCTTTGAAATTCCCTGAAAAAACCGTAGGTTTCACACCAGTTATAGTTAGCTGGTCATTTTACTCATACAAAACCTATGAAATTCCCCTGTTATAGTTAGTTCAGCTAACTAAAAGTTGCGCGCCCACAATGCACTGCTGATGACGTCACATATTACATCACTCATAACATGGTCAGTGACATCACTCATGACATCACTGATGACATCTCAAATTACATCCCTGATGACATCACTGATGACATCATCCTTGTGGCAGACCTCCTCTCACCGTAATATAACCTTTGATACACACGATCAAAAATAGAAAGTAACTTTTTCAAAAAAATGGAAATACCAATTCCAGTTAGAACAACCTATTCAGTAATTCCAAAATCTACATACATATCCAGTCATTCACTAACAGTTCTATATAGGCACTCATACATGTACTCACTCATCATATGTACTCATACACCTATACATCTTATTACACACCGACACTCATCTATAGAGTTACTCACACATGCAAATAAACTATCAAACATCCATTTACTTGCATATACAGCTATACACCCACCACTACACTAATTTCTACAGAATCATACACATAAATACTCTCTAAAACTGTCAGGCTCCGTCTTCTCAAATTCTTGGGGCTGTGCTGAATGACCTATAACCTCCCCTACACAACTCCTCCAGAGCCTGAAGTTATAAACACATGCGACTAGGACAGTCCCGCAGGTGAAGGAAAGGAAGGGGACAATGGGGAGGGAGATCTGAAACGAGAACGACAGCCAGTTAGAATACACCCCCGTACCCCCATAAATGAGTATTTCCCACTTTCTTTCCTTTCTTATTCAATACAGTGTTACCCCTACCTGCAAAGAAAAATACGTTGGACCTGAAATCTAGGAGAAGAGACTCGGGGCGATGCCAGGGTGTTGCAACCAATTGCTGAGGAAGACACAATAAATAACCTGTAATTCACATTCCTATGTGGGCTGAACTCACGTACAAACAGTTCTTATGCATTCCAAAACACTGTTTTCATTCCTGAAGGCACAACACTCTCTCTGGCTTAAACCCCCCATCTCGTTTCTCCTGTGTAGGGATGAAATAAAGTACAAAACAATGTGAAGACTTCTCAAATAGTTCAGGAGTCAAAAGGATAATGGGTTCCATAGAACCGGTAATATTTCCGAGTTCCACGGGCGTCTAATACCTCTTAGACGACCATGCAATTATGCATCACCTTAAATTGGTGGAAAGTAGTCAGAGCCCCGACAACCATCCAGTAATGTTCGGTACCCAATAGTGCCTTGGATCGGGTTTCTCCCTGCAATGAGACGTCAAGGTCTTGTCTCTTCCAACAGGGAGATTAGAACAGAGAAAGCGACTAGGAAATGACCCAAATACTCGCTAACAGCAAGACTCCGCTTGGAGCAACCATGGCAGCGTACCCGATCCAGAGCGGGGTACTGTTAGTCTCAAGAACAAAGAAGACCAGAGAAGAATCTTACCAGAACGGCAGCATACCAACCCTCTCCGTCTCTTTACATGAATAATCGGCAAAGGCGGCGTCTTTGGCAAGCTATCTACTTCCTTGTTTTGCGTGGCTTGCGTCACGCACGCAACATGATCCCCGGCATGCTGGGAATTGTAGTTCTCTGCTTGCGCTGCTGCCTTTGTCGTGACGCTGTGTTGATACAGTGATCCACGGAAGACAGGAATCCTGACAGTACATCCCCCCTTTACAAGGGACGGGGATCTGCAGCAGGCTTATGAGGATGGTCCCTGTGGAATCGCGCAACCAAACGAGGAGCGTGCACAGAACTGGCGGGTTCCCATGAGTTTTCCTCCGGACCGTAACCCTTCCAGGAGATCAGATACAACAAACGCCTCCCCACCCACTTAGAGTCAAGCACCCCTTGGACCTCATACTCCTGATCGTGTTGTACCCAGATAGGCAAAGGAGCTCGACGGATCGGACATATAGAGGGTTTGAGGAGGGAGACATGGAAGACAGGGTGTATTCTGAAGTGTGTTGGCAACCGCAACCGAACCGCTACCGGGCAAACCAGCTGTATAATCTTATACGGCCCTATGTACTTAGGGTGAAACACACTATGCCTTCTGAACCTTATGTGCTTCGTAGACAACCACACCAGATCTCCCTTTTTGTATGCAGGACAAGGCCTACGGTGTTTGTCTGCTTGAGCCTTGTACCGTACCTTGGCTTTTTCGAAGTATTTTGCGAACGCGTAATAACCTCTCCTTGACGTCTGGCAGCTTGGCGCTGGTACTCGGGGGAAGCAAGGGATTGAATCCAGGATGATGCCCATAAGAACAAAAAAAAGGGGTGTGCAGTGTGGAGGAGTGTTGAGTGCTGTTGTATGCAAGTTCTGCCACCCACAACCAGTCCACCCACGAGTCAGTGTTGCTCTGAACGCAACAACGCAAGAACTGTTTCAGGGTCTGGTTTAACCTCTCCGTCTGACCATCGGTCTGCGGGTGGAAACTGGTAGATAAGGATGAGTTGATTTGCAACTCTGCACACCAGGTCTTCCAAAAGCGAGCAGTGAATTGGGCCCCTCTATCCGATACTATCACCCTCGAGAGACCATGTAACCTGACTATGTTCACTAACAGGAGGTACGCCAAGAGACCAGCAGTAGGGACCTGGTTGCATGCAATAAAGTGACCCATTTTAGTAAGATAATCAACCACTACGATAATAGCGGTTTTTCCCTGATCTTTGGGGAGTCCAACAATGAAGTCCAGTGAAACTTCTCCCATGGATTCTCTGGCGTGGGTTGTAGTAGCCCCTGAGGCTGTTGACGGTCAGATTTCATTTGGGCGCATATGGTACACTCCTTCACCCATTGACAAAGATCAGGTCGAATAGAGGGCCACCAGAATTGTCTCAAGGCCTTTTCAAGGGTTTTTACATACCCCATATGGCCTGCACAAGGGGCATCATGACACCAAGAAAACACAGTCTTACGCAAGGGTCTTGTAGGGATCAGCACTTGTGTACCCCTCATGTGTACCCCATGAATCGTTTTCCATTCTGGATGGTGACGTAGCCAGGTTCTCCATACACAGGTTTAAGAACTCTTCCTGATCCCTTTTAGTAGGTCTTCTGTTTGGGTAACCCCCACCACCTGAGACGGGTTCATTATAGCTCTAACTGCAGTGGCGGTATGGAGAGTTGGATTTTCTTGTCTTGTTAAAGTGTCTGCTTTCTTGTTGTTTACACCGGGTCTAAAGGTGACGATGAACTGGTATTCCTCGAAGAATAGCATCCATCGAAGTTGTCTTGGGGTTAGATGACGGGCAGCTCACATGAATTGCAGATTGCGATGGTCTGTATACACCGTCACTTGATGTTTCGCCCCCAACAGCCAATGTCTCCACTCCAGGAACGCATCGCAGATGGCTAGCAGTTCCTTCTCCGCAATCGTGTAGCTGGTCTCCGCAGGGTTGAGCTTTCGAGACATGAACGCAATAGGATGCAATACTCCAGTGGTTTCTTCTCTTTGGGATAGCACAGCTCCTAGTGCTACCTCGGATGCATCAGCTTCCACCAGGAAAGGCCTCTCCGGGTCTGCATGAGTAAGGACTGGAGCGGTTGTGAAAGCGGTTTTCATCCGGTCGAACGCTCCTTGTGCCTTTTGATCCCAAATAAACGGAACATTCTTCCTTGTAAGTCGTGTTAACGGTGTTACCATTGCTCAAAAATCACGTATAAAACGCCTGTAAAAGTTGGCAAACCACAACAGACATTGAATATCTTTGACCAAGCAGGGACAGGGCCACTCCTTTACAGCACTTCACAAATGGGAGTCTAGAGGGAAAGACAAACAGAACTAGGACGCCCTCCACTCTGAAAGCTAATAAACACAACAGTCCTAATTCTCATGGCAATATTCATTTGTTGGACTGTAAACATCCATGGTCGAAATTCGTTATCCACGGGATCTCTTTAGTCTAAAGAAAATCCTGAGATGTTTCAATCTATTGCCTCTTTAAAATGACAACCTCTCTGATTGATACAAACAAGACAGCACAGACAAAAAATGTGTGAAAAAGCGAGATGGCACCTCACGGGTGCACCACCAATGGGACCCCTGGTTGGTACTCACCAGGATGGCCCTGTTCTCATCATTGGTGCCATCAAGCTAAAACCAAAAAGACGTGCCTCGACCCTCAAAAAATAAAAGGACAGTGAATGGTGCAGTGGACACAACTTATATGTGACAAAACTAACAACATATAACATATTACATATAAGTCACTGAGCAACTGGGGCCTTAACTTTTTATTCTCATTCCCTTCTCTGTTGCAAAACAGTGAGCACACATATACTAAAAAAGAAGAGAGAAAATACTACCAATCGATTCACTCTCTACTTACAGCCGACATGTTTCATTGCCTTTGATTTTTTGGCAATTTCTTCAGGGCAATACATTTTAAATGCCACTGCAAGAGACACTGAAGTTTGGGTGCCTTCATGCAGATTTGTCTCTCATACCAGTGTTGTGATTATGTTAAAATCGGAATCCAGCTCCCTTAGGTGAGCATGGTCCTTACTCCCCGTTTCAAAAAAGGTACGGTGTAAGAGTAGCGGTCGGCGTCCTCTCAACCCTCGAAGGCAATGAAACATGTCGGCTGTAAGTAGAGAGTGAATCGATTGGTAGTATTTTCTCTCTTCTTTTTTAGTATATGTGTGCTCACTGTTTTGCAACAGAGAAGGGAATGAGAATAAAAAGTTAAGGCCCCAGTTGCTCAGTGACTTATATGTAATATGTTATATGTTGTTAGTTTTGTCACATATAAGTTGTGTCCACTGCACCATTCACTGTCCTTTTATTTTTTGAGGGTCGAGGCACGTCTTTTTGGTTTTAGCTTGATGGCACCAATGATGAGAACAGGGCCATCCTGGTGAGTACCAACCAGGGGTCCCATTGGTGGTGCGCCCGTGAGGTGCCATCTCGCTTTTTCACACATTTTTTGTCTGTGCTGTCTTGTTTGTATCAATCAGAGAGGTTGTCATTTTAAAGAGGCAATAGATTGAAACATCTCAGGATTTTCTTTAGACTAAAGAGATCCCGTGGATAACGAATTTCGACCATGGATGTTTACAGTCCAACAAATGAATATTGCCATGAGAATTAGGACTGTTGTGTTTATTACCACTCCTTTACAGCCCTGACTTTTCTTTCGCCCATCACCTGGCCGGACGGCGTGAGCATCACACCCCGGAACACCACCGTGGTTACATGAAACTCACATTTAGTGATCTTGCAGTACAGATGATGTGTGACTAAAGCCTGTAACACCCGACTCACATGCTCCGTGTGTTCTTCGGTTGAATTCGAATAGACTAAAATGTTGTCGATGTACACCACGGCGAAATGATCAAGATAGTCCCGTAATACCTCATTTAAGAAGTATTGAAAGGCGGCTGGGGCATTACAGAGCCCAAAGGGCATAACGAGGTATTCAAAGAGCCCATACCGCATCTTAAAGACCATTTTCCATTCGTCGCCTTGTCGTATTCGTACAAAGTGATAGGCGCCTCTGAGGTCCAATTTGGTGTAAATCTTGGCTGCTCGTACTTGTTCTAACAGAACGGGGATCATTGGCAGAGGGTATTGGTTCTTCACCGTAATCGAGTTCAGTGCTCTATAGTCGATGCAACATCTCTTTTCCCCATTGGCTTTTGGGATAAAAAACAATGGAGAGGCGGCCGGGGATCTTGATGGTCTTATATATCCGAGAGCGAGGTATTTATCTAGGTACTCCCTTAAAAACTCGTTTTCAGGGACAGCGAGGGCGTATATTCTTCCGTTAGAAACCACCGCTCCCGGAATGAGGTCGATTCGGCAGTCGTGCGGCCTGTGAGGCGGGAGCGTCTCGCCAGTGTGCCGCTAAAAGCGGCCTCAAACTCTTCATAACAAGAAGGGAGCGTTACTTCCTTTTCAGCGGCAGTGGCAATACTCTGTACAGAGGCCAGTACCAGCGAGGGACCACCAGACCTGGTGGCACAATGTTTCTTGCAATAGTCCGATGTAAACCTTACAGACTTGGTTGTCCAGTGAATAAGTGGCTCATGTTTCTGCAGCTAAGGGAGCCCAAGAATCCTCCCCTTCGGCTTTGGTGTTAGCCGAGAGGTACCGACGGAGAGAGCGGGGCCTCAATCTCCGAGCCGTTGCCGGGTGAGGTGAGGCTCGACTCCCACATACTGCTGGGATCACATCCTCCATCAACTACTGGTTCGGGAGGACACGGTAGGATGGTCTACATGACCACTCCAGTAGTTTGGACAGTTCGTTAACAAATAATTTGGTCTGTCCTTTTCATTTTTTCACTTTATACAAAATATTTGAGTGTACCTTTGCAGTAGCAATATCTTTTGTATCTGGCCCTGAAGAATGCCGGTGTAGTTTCACGTATGGCTGAAACATGTTGGCCTAATCCATAACACAGCAAAGCATCACAGTGATTTTTTCACACTGTTCTACACTTCTTTTTAACCTGGCGTCCTGGTGAATATCAATAAAAAAAAAATTCTTTTGCCTCGACCGTCATTTTAACATCACTTATTTCACTCCCTGTTTATCACTGCACTTTTTCAGCACCACTCTGTGGCATGGACACTTTGACAATATGAACCAGTAGTGTGTGTTGTCTGGCCAATTCATCTGGGCTTGGACTCACCACCCTGGTTAGACGTCCTACATGACGAGGCTCCGCCAAATGGGTGGGCTGATAGGATATCTATCATATACTTGTGTCATGTGACCACTTGGTCTGGTTTAGTGCAATTCGAAAGTGTGGTCTCCTAAACAGGACCTTATAGACTCAGCTCTGTTGGTTAACAGACCCTCCAACTCTTTGTGTTCGTTGCCCAAGAATGACCCCATAATGAGGAGCCTGGATGATGATGAAGGACATAGTCTCACAGTGAGTACAATCATGAGTAAGCTCATATTCAGGAGTGTGATATTTGATAGGACCGGCTTCGAGGTCTTTTCCGTCCAAAGCATACACCTTTTCAGGGGATTCCTTAGGCAGAAGTTTCACTCCTAGACGTTTGGCTTCCATGAAGTCCATAAAGCAACCGGTTGCGCCGGAATCCACCATAGCGCATATGTGTTTTTCCTCTGTACCAACAACCAACGACATGGTAAGAAACAAGTGATTTCTTTCTTGTTTGCAGTCTGGCATTATGGAAGGGATTATAGGCTGCTTGACGGTTCCCCTTCACCCCCCATCAAGCTTTGGAGTTTTCCTGCCCCTGATCTGTGACCCCCGCTGCGGTTTGTCCAGACCTAAACCGTCCAAGTTTAGGCTTCACAGGTCAGTCTCGTAAACAGTGCCCTTTTTTGCCACAATAAAGGCAGAGGCCTTGTTTTCCGCGATGGTCCTTTTCACTCAACGTTAGTGAAGCTCTCACTGCTCCGATTTCCATGGGTTCTGGCGTGGTGGTAGGCTTTTCACCTTGGCTGCCTCGGTCATATGGCGTGACTGCCCTTTCTTTTTTCTTGTGATCACCTTTCCGTTCCTTTATTCTGTGAACCAAACGCAGGGCAAGTTCGATAAGAGCTGAACAGGTGCGAGGTTGGGGATCGATCTGGGCCAGCACGTCTTTTAGCTCATCATTCAGTTATTGGTAAAAGATCGCCGATTGTTTTGCTCTGGGTCAATCAGTTTCCGCCACCAAACGATGAACGATGTTTAGATATGTGACCAGTTCTGTATTCCCTGTTTTTAGTTCCAGAAGCTCCCTATCAGCAGTAAACCTCTCTGCCCTGCGGTCGAACGTCTTATCAAATTCTGCTAGAAACTCATCGCAGTCATAAAGTAGGGGGTCATCACGTCTCACCACAGGAACAGCCCACTGCGCTGCTTCGCCCCCTAAGTAGGATATCAGAAAGGCTACTCGAGCCTGATTGGTGGAAAACATCTTTGGCTTGCACATAAAATGTAGTAAAACCTGAGTCATAAAGACTTGTACTTTCTTATTGTCCCCATAGAATCTCTCAGGGGGTGCTAAGGGTATTTGGGCAGGCATCTCTACTACTACAGAGGTGGATGGGGTAGCACTCCCCCCAGCATCGAATGGGTTTTCCTGAATTCTATCCATTCTAGCCCTTAACTGCGCTGTTTCTGCTCTGGAAGCCACTACTTCCCTATTAGAGGCTGCTAGTTCAGTTTGAACCAGCGCCAGCTCCGCTATTACGTCGTCCAAGAAAGCCATTGTTTTATTTCTTCAGCAGAGTCAAGAAGAACAAAGTAATCGTGGGCCGAATATTCTGTCAGGCTCCGTCTTCTCAAATTCTTCGGGGCTGTGCTGAATGACCTATAACCTCCCCTACACAACTCCCCCAGAGTCTGAAGTTATAAACACAGGCAAATAGAACAGTCCCGCAGGGGAAGGAAAGGAAGGGGACAACGGGGAGGGAGATCTGAAACGAGTACGACAGCCAGTTAGAATACACCCCGTACCCACTTAAATAAGTATTTCTCACTTTCTTTCCTTTCTTATTCAATACAGTGTTACCCCTACCTGCAAAGAAAAATACGTTGGACCTGAAATCTAGGAGAAGAGACTCGGGCGATGCCAGTGTGTTGCAACCAATTGCTGAGGAAGACACAATAAATAACCTGTAATTCACATTCCTATGTGGGCTGAACTCACGTACAAACAGTTCTTATGCATACCAAAACACTGTTTGTTTTCATTCCTAAAGGCACAACACTCCCTCTGGCTTGAACCCCCTATCTTGTATCTCCTGTGTAGGGATGAAATAAAGTACAAAACAATGTGAACAGGCGTCTAATACCTCTTAGACAACCATGCAATTATGCATCACCTTAAATTGGTGGAAAGTAGTCTGAGCCCCGACCACTATCCAGTAATGTTCAGTACCCAATAGTGCCTTGGATCGGGTTTCTCCCTGCAATGAGACGTCAAGGTCTTGTCTCTTCCAACAGGGAGATTAGAACAGAGAAAGCGACTAGGAAATTACCCAAATACTCGCTAACAGTGAGACTCCGCTTGGAGCAACCATGGCAGCGTACCCGACCCAGAGCGGGGTACTGTTAGTCTCAAGAACAAAGATGACCAGAGAAGAATCTTACCAGAACGGCAGCATACCAACCCTCTCCGTCTCTTTACATGAATAATCGGCAAAGGCGGCGTCTTTGGCAAGCTATTTACTTCCTTGTTTTGCATGGCTTGCGTCATGCACGCAACGTGATCCCCGGCATGCTGGAAATTGTAGTTCTCTGCTTGCGCTGCTGCCTTCGTCGTGACGCGGTGTTGATACAGTGATCCGCGGAAGACAGGAATCCTGAGAAAAAACAATCATTTATAGAAACATACTTATTTGTAAAGAACTCTTACAATTTCTCGCTCTCACATATACTCATTTATATACATCAATACTCACATATACTAGTTTAAAACACATGTAGTTACTCATAAAGATACTTTTGAGACAGTCATTCACTCACTAACACACCCATACACACACTCATCCACCTATACAGTCCTGCACACATGCTGTCTTCAAAACACATACAGTGAGTCAGTCATTCATGCATCTGTGCGCTAAGTAATACTCCCCACCGAACCATACAGACACTCATTCTGATACTTAAAAAAACAACTAATAACCCATATACACACTCATGTAGCTACTCACCACCCCATGCAGCCACTTATATACAAAGTGAGACACTGATACAGATATTTAAATATTTAAAGATTATTCGCTAATACACCTATTCACTAAGATATACTTAATAAGTCAGTTATACAATCAATTTTACAAAAAAAACATCCATTTAGAGACTTATTTACACATTCAATCTTCCATCGACCTTTAGATATACATATATAAAAAATATGTATTTATTTTTCAGAAAGAGACACATTCACTGGATGATGTCATCAGTGATGTCATCAGGGATGCCATTTGAGATGTCATCAGTGATGTCATGAGTGATGTCACTGACCATGTCATGAGTGATGTAATATGTGACATCATCAGCAGTGCATTGCGGGCGCGCAAGTTATAATTAGCTGAACTAACTATAGCAGGGGAATTTCATAGGTTTCGTATGAGTAAAATGACCAGCTAACCATAAATGGTGTGAAACCTATGGTTTTTTCAGTGAATTTCAAAGGTTTTTAAAATGCTAATTCCTAACTATAACGTGTGTGAAACCTATGGTTTTTTCAGTGAATATATATACATAGATATAGATATATATATAGAGAGAGAGATATTTGTATAGAGATAGATAGATAGATAGATAGATAGATAGATAGATAGATAGATAGATAGATAGATAGATAGATAGATAGATAGATAGATAGATAGATAGATAGATAGATAGATAGATAGATAGATAGATAGATAGATAGATAGATAGATAGATATTCAATGAAAAAAACAAAAGATAAACGTTAGTTATAGTTAGGAAAACGTATTCATTTGTATTTATTCTATTTATACAAACCAAACTTAAATCACACAAATATTACATTCTGAAGCTATAGGTATACCTTAAAACTGAA